>NC_142952.1:32412364-32434864 GCF_046866305.1 Octopus bimaculoides | reverse complement strand
CCATCATTGTCGTCATCATCATCATCACCATCATATTCGTCATCGTCGTCATCATCACCGTGACAATCTTTATCATCATCATCATCATCCTCATCACCATCATCATCATCGTTATTTCCACAATCATCATCTTCGTCATCGTCGTCATCACCATCATCATCGTCATCATCATCCTCCTCATCATCAACATCATCATCATCATCATCATCTCTTTTCTTCCAGAAGGAAACTATCAATATTTTGATACTTTTTCTTATTGTTTCTTGTTTTTGTTTTGCTTTTTTTTTCGTTGTTTTTTTTTGTTGTTGTTTCTTTTTGTATTTGTTTTATCTGTTTTGTCTTTTGTTTTTTGCGTCGAAATTTCTTTGTTTCTGCCAAAATCTTTGACCCACTTTCAACTTTAGGAATTCCAAATTCCAAATATATTCTGGTTTATCACAGAGATTGCTGAAGAGGGGAGGGGAGGGGAGTAAGACATGATAAGAGAAATGATAAGAGTGAAGAGGAGGTGGAGGTGAGTGAGGGGAGAGAGAAAGGTTGAGAGAGAAAGAGACAGAGAGAGAGATAGAAAGACAGAAATAAGGAGAGAGAGATAGAAAATGATGATGGGGTGGATGAGGGAGAAAGGGAGAGACGAGAGAGATGGTGAGAGAGAGAGAAAGTCAAGGAAATAGTGAGAGAGAGAGAAAGAGAGATAGAAGATGATGAGAGGTAAAGAAATGAGAGAGAGAGAGGAAGAGAGAGACAGGAAAAAGGAAAGATAGAAAATGATGAGAGAGACGATGATGTGAAGTAGAGAAATAATGAAAAGTGAAGTGATGGGAGAGAAAGGGAGAGGTGAGAGAGAGATGGTGCGAAAGAGAGAGGGAGTTAAGAAAATGGTGAGAGAGAGAGAAATAGAGACAAAGAGATGAAGAGAGAGAAAATGATGGAGGAGAGAGGTAAAGAAAAGATGAGAGAGGAAGAGAGAGACGAGAGAGAGAGATAGAGAGACGAGAGAGAGATGGTGAGATAAAGAGAGAGAGAGATGGAGGGGTGTGATGAGAGTAATAACGATAAGAGAGGAAGAGAAAGCGACCGAAACGATGAGAGAAGGATCGATGAGATCGTAAAGAACAAACGAAAGAGGTTTGAGAGAGGAGAGAGAGAGAGAGAGAGAGAGAGAGAGAGAGAGAGAGAGAGAGAGAGAGAGAGAGGGAGAGAGATTGAGGAGGAGAGAAAGAAAGAGAACGAGAGACTGGAGAGAGATTGCGTATTAAGAGGGAAAGAAGAGAGAGAGAGAGAGGGAAATTATGGGAGACGTGAAGAAAAATGGGCGTACGGGAGACAGAGAGAGGGCTGGAGAGAGAGAATGGAAAAGGGCAAAAAAGGGTGCACGTGTCTGTGGAGTGCTCAGCCACGTGCACGTTAATTCCGTTGATCGGATCAACTAGAACCCTCGTCGTCGTAACCGACGGAGTGCCACGACGACGATATTGATCTTTAACTATAGATTTTTGTGTGAATTATTTCATTTTTAAACTAATTTTTTTGCGCTATTTAAGGTTAAGTAATCACAAAGCTAACTCTTTTATATTGTTATCCTAAGTTAACTAACCACATTTCTACAGTATTAACGCAAGTTATATGAGAACATTTCTAACCGGTCTCTAATGTTCTCCTTGGTTAACTTCACGCATCTAACTGTCCTATTGAGTTATTATACTAAGTTAACTAACAGCATGTTCCATTATGCAAGCGTCGGAAACTACGTCCACTACTTCCGGTTGGCCACATCCGTTCGGCGGACATTTTGCTATATATGATGTTGTATAAACAGAAAACAAAAAACTTAGTCTTCTTGATCTATTTTTGGTTAACAAATAATAATTTACCGTATCTAGAAACAAATGTCTCGTTTTAGCTGCGTTCTCAAATGAATAAAATTTATTTTTATATTAACAAAAAAAATAAAAGGAAACTGAAATCCTTTTATCTAGTCAGAAAAAAAAAAAAAAAAAGAAAATGGAAGTTTATCTAGCTGCGATATTTTTGAAATAGTAAATATATTATTTACTTTCCTAAATGAATAGAGCAACAACAGAGACCATCATTTCAAATACGGGCGCGATATAAGTTACACGAATAATCGATACCATAAAAGGAAATAGGGACAAAAGGCTGTTTATTTGTCCGTTGATGAAAGCAGGTAAATTGGACGGTTCCACATTTACCCCGAAGCCATAATTGCTCGTATTGGCACTGAATGATTTAGAAGTCTTTTAACCCTTCACTGCTCACCGCGTGAAACATGGCTCGTAAAGATTTCATTTTAAATTACCTAAATGTGTAGATATCTCCTCTACACATTATGACTAGGCGCGGGAGTGGCTGTGTGATAAGTAGCTTGCTTACCAACCACATGGTTCTGGGTTCAGTCCCACTGCGTGGCACCTTGGGCATGTGTCTTCTACTATAGCCTCGGGCCGACCAAAGCCTTGTGAATGGATTTGGTAGATGGAAACTGAAAGAAGCTCGTCGTATATATGTATATGTATATATATGTGTGTGTTTGTGTGTCTGTGTTTGTCCCCCCAACATCGCTTGACAACCGTTGCTGGTGTATTTACGTACCCGTAACTAGTGGTTCGGCAAAAGAGACCGATAGAATAAGTACTAGGCTTACAAAGAATAAGTCCTGGGGTCGATTTGCTTGATTAAAAGCGGTGCTCCAGCATGGCCGTAGTCAAATGACTGAAACAAGTAAAAGAATAAAAGAGTAAATGTTTTTAAAACGTTTTCTTCGTTTTTATGAGGTGAATTAAATTTATATTTATCTTTGTAAGAATATTCTCTTTTATCTACCATCTTTTACTTGTTTCGGTCATTAGATGGCGACCATACAGGGGCACCACTTTGAAAGGATTTTAGCTGAACGAATCGCCCACCAGGACTTCTTCTTTTAAGCTTGGTACTTAATTTATCTGGCTCTTTTGACGAACCGTTAAGTTACGGAGGGGGGCGTAAACAAACCAATACCAGCGACAATGGGGACAAACACAGACACACACACACACACTAATACACACAAACACGATAAGGTTTCTGTCAGTTTGCGTCTACCAAATCCACTTGGAATTCTTTGAACGGCGCAGGCTAAAGTAGAAACAGGTGACACTTGCCCGATGTGCCACGCGGTCGGACTGAACCCGTAGCCATGTGGCTGGGAAGCAAATATCTTACCACACAGCCACGCCTGCGCCTATGTTTAACTATTTTGAGCTTGGTTTTTAATTTCCAAAGAAAGACATCTATCTATCTATCTGTCTATCTATCTATGTGTGTATACATGTACGTATGTGTGCGTGTATGTCTTTGCGGGTGTGTAAGCTCTTTCATGCATACATACACACACACACACACACACACACACACACACACACACATATATATATATATATATATATATATATATATATATATGTAAGAGCTGACATAATTAAATTTGGTGTTATTCCAGGAGAAATCACGAGAATGAAACTTAAGTCGAATAATTCTAAATTTAATCGCGTCAGCTGTTTATGCATTTGATTGTGTTATGTTCTGCTAATGTATTCGGTATTATATGACCGAGCCGTTTGTTTCTGAATTATTATCAAGGATCTACTACTACTACTACTACTACTACTACTACTACTACTCGCACACACATATGGGTATGTGTGTATATATGTATATATACATATATATATATATATATATATATATATATATATATATATATATATATATATATATATATATATATATATATATAAAGAGAAAGAGAGAGGGGAAGGGGGAGAGAGAGAGAGGAAGAAACAACCAAAAAGAAAGAAAGAAACAAATGTAGATATTAAAATGGCTGCAAGTGATGGAAAAAACTTAGGGAGACAAAATACAAACATTTTACCCTTCATCAGCTAGCTTGCTAAGAATTCTGGCAGTTTCGACATACCCATAAAAAAAAAAAAAAAACATACATACAAGCAGATATAGATATACATGAGAAGCTTCCACACAATTTCCCTCCACCATATTCACTCACAAGACATTGGTCAGTCCGAGCACAAAATGCCGCACAATTTTCTTACGGCAAAAATGTTTACGGAAAAATTCCCTATAACCCTCACCCACTCTCTCTCTCTCTCTCCCCTCTCTCTCTCTCCCCTCTCTCTCTCTCCTCTCTCTCTCCCCTCTCTCTCTCCCCTCCTCTGTCTCTCTCTCATTATATAGCAGGCAGTTTAGAACTTCTTCCTCTCTCTTTCATACACACATTTCTGGTTTTATATATCAGAGTGACCTTCTCCTAGAGACATGCATTAACAAAAGCTAAGGGGTTCCTCACATCCAGTGGTCTTCCAGCTCGCCGGATTCCAGCCCGGAATTTCTGAGGGACCATGCTGTTGGTGGATTGTCGTTGAACTTACACCAGGTTCATCCACCTTTTTGAAAAATCTTCTTCATACTCACATACACACACATAAATGTATTGAAAACCTCACACACTGCTATATTTCGATACCTAAACGGAAACGACTTCACGGTCATCACTGCCCGACTTCTTCCCTACCACGTTACTAAATATGATAACTAAAAGCTAATAACTAAATCCTCATTAGTTTAACGCTAAAATACTAAAAAAACCATAGTGGTACGCCATTTTCTTTGCGTACCTCTTTGTCAGCAGCAGTTCTGCCACTCATAAATATATTTTTACATGAATGATATTACATATTTATCCAAATAAATATTAAACAGAAACACTCTTTCGCTGTGTTTTTTTTGTCCATTTTTTCCCCACTCGCTGCATTAAACATTAAGACCAAGCCATTTGTTACGAATGACTCTGAATAACACAGAAAGAGGTTGCTATTTATTTTCCTCCCATCATGCCGTGCTTTTGATGTTGCTATAACCGTAATATGGTGTTATACTTTGCTCACCCTAATTCGTTCATATGCATTATTCTATACTGAATATCTGAGCTAGCAGTGGATTTGCAAAGCAAATATCTTTATTACTAACGTAAACTGACGATGTTATGGTATTAGGAAACAGCTGCTCTTTTGGTTGTTCTTCAGAATCAACGATAGAAAAAAAAAGGGGGGGGCGTTTGTTTTATTCCACGTAAAACGCTTATCGTGAAAAACATTACAGAAACAATTTTTTTTTTTTTTTTTTTTACAAAACAAACACTGTTTTTGTAGCCTTTTCTTATAATAGTTCCGTTTATTCCACGTTTCGATCCGAAAGGCGGAAAGACGTTAGCACAACACCTCATGTCTTCAAATATGTTTATCGTAAAACTGGTTGTAAACAGCAAAACAAAACTTATTATTGACATTTGCATAACTGCTGACGCTGACATCTGATGGGCAAAGTTACTTTTTGCCATCAGCCGTCGGAGAAAAAGAAGCAATGCGACCTAGATTGCATATGTATGTATGTATGGATGGATGGATGGATGGAGGGATGAGGGCGTACCCAAAAGTAACCGGAAACGTTCTCTGTGGGACAAACCAGTTGTAGTTCAGACTTCCGCTTCTAGAAGCCACTTGATGCATCCCTCAGGCATCAGTCTGCGGACCGGCGTCGTCGAGTGAAGTCGTACAGCCACGTGGTGTGTCTTTGTTTTGCAGTGCTTCTCCCCAGTTCATCAATTTTTGCGATGGCTGAAACGAAGGAACAGCGTGCTTCCGTGAGATTCTGTTTTCTGTTGGGGGAAATGGCGGCCGAAACAGTTGTCATGTTTCAAACAGTTTACAAGGACACTTGTAAACGAGTGGTTTCCACGCTTTAGGAATGGTCACTTGTCACATTAAAACCAATGTCGTTCAGGGCAGCTGTCAATGAGTGTCTGTTAACATAATTTACTTCAAGGGATGGATGAATTAAGTTTAGCTTTAACCTCCCCATTCTTATAAACACCAAGTAGCTATTTAACTCGCTATGCGAATGTGTGTGCACCAAACCACACGTGTGCGTATGCTTACATTTTCGTGGACGCTTGTATGAGCGAGTGTACACGCGCTAAGAAAGTTTTCGCGAGGGCGTTTATACATCCATATCTGTTAACAGTTAGTTTCAATATTTTTCTCGCTGTATTGTGTGTTCGTTTCTGTTTTTGCATCCGTGATTCTATTTTTGATCTTCTATGGAAATGAAGATATTTCCTTCGTTTTGCTGCTTTTTTTTCCCTACGAAATGAAAAGACACATTGCGGAACTGTTATCTTAACAAGTTGTGTCTATTTATCATCTGATGAGACACCCAGCTGCACCACCGGACACTCCTGAATCAGTTGTTAATAGTCCTACCCGTGAGGGATTGATGATGTGTTGGAACAATTGTCGGGATTAATAAAAAGTTTCGTATATTCCATGTTTCGTCTTTCATTTACCATGTATGTGTGTGTGCGTGTATATATATATATATATATATATATATATTATATATATACATATGTATGTATATATATATGCATATATGTGTATGTATACATGTGTGTGTGTGCATGTATATATATATATATATATATGTATATAACTATGTCTACCTATTTATCTCTCTCTCTCTCTCTATGTATATATATATATATATATATATATATATACAGATATGGAAAGAATTTTATTCTCAAACGCAGGATAATGCGAATAATACAGCATGAACAAGATTAACTATTCATACTTTGCAGGGAAATCTGTCGATGGCCATCCATGAGACTCGAACCCACATCCCTGTGATTACGCATCAAGTACTTTACCATTAAGCTAAACTGCTCCAACAAATTCCTCTACAAATTTAGGATATGTATATGCGTGTATGCGAGCGCATACATACACACATATATGCACATAAATGCACGCATATACATACACATACATGCATATACATACATACACATGCATATATATACATACACATTCATACACAGAGACATACACATACATTATTTTATCTCTCTGTTCCCATCATGTACAAGTTAATATGGCAGAATGCTACGAAAGCCAGAACGGTACTCGAATTCCAAGAACAAGGAGGACTCACTCCAATTAGTATACAGAACAAAAACAAGGAAACAAAATAAAACAGGAACCTAAAAACTCCAAAGTTTAGTAAATCTAGGAATCAGAGAACCAGGAAAAGAAAACGGCAGAATTCCAGAACGTCTGTAATATATTGTTTAGGATAACATTAATAAAAGATATTTTGTATTATTGAAATTATGATAGAGTGGGGAAGAGGGAGGGGTAATGTGGTGAGTGGGGGGAGCGGTGTAGGTATATGTTGGGGAGTAAACTAAATGTATTATTTTATTGAATTCTACACATGTTTCGAATGTATGCATTTCTTGTGCACGTGTGTGTGTGTGCATATATGTACAAGTTGGTTTGGGCAAACATACACATCACATGCATACATATATATACACGCACACGTAGGAAATTGTATAATATTTATGAACATATGCGTGCGTGTGTAAGCGTCTAAGAGTGTATATATATACATACATATATATATATATATTTTATATATATATATATATATATATACATATTTATATATATATATACATGTGTATATACATATTTATAAATATTTATATATATATATATATATATATATAAACATACATATATACATATATATATATATATATATACATCACACATTGTTAAAAGTGAGTACTATAGTTATTAATGTACTCGTGTGTGTGTGTGTGTATATATATATATATATATATATATATATATATATATATATATATATATATATATACATATATATATATACATATATATACATATATATATATACATATATATACATATATATATATATATATATATATATATATATATATATATATATATATATATATATATATATATATAGTATATATATGTATAATATAAAAGTGAACACTAGTTATCAATGTGTGTGTATACGTGTGCTACATGTGACAGCGTGTGTCTTTGGCGCCCACTTCAAATGGCTTCTTAGAATTATTTAGCCAAATATATTTCTCAAAAGAAGCGAAAGAGACGGAGACGGGGTATTGGGAGTTGGTTTCATATCAATGCTCTAATTGAAGGAGGAGAGGGGGGGTGGGGAGAGAGAAGATGAGGATAGAGAGAGGGGGGAAGAAAGAGGGGCAGAGAGAGAGAGAGAGAGAGAGAAACAGAGAGGGAGACAGAACATGAAAAAGGGGGATGGAAAAGGGATGAATACATAGAATACGAAAGAGGGGACGGAGTGGATTATGAGAGAGAGAGAGAGAGTAAGAGAGAGAGAGAGAGAGAGAGAGAGAGAGAGTAAGAGAGAGAGAGATAGAGAGAGTGAGAGAGAGAGTAAGAGAGAGAGAGAGAGAGAGTAAGAGAGGGAGAGAGAGAGAGAGAGAAACATATATATATACACACACGTATGTATTTATGTGTTTATTTACAGATATATCTCTATATATATACATGTGTATATATAAAAAAATGTACATATGTATATATATATATATATACATACACACACATAATTATATATATATACAAGCATATATATATATACGCCGGTACTTATGTATATATGCGTATGTATATGCGTTAATGTCTATGTGAGCTCATTTCTATATGTGTATACGTATATGTCAATGAATATAAAATTTCATGTGGACATATAGAGATGTGTATACACTTATGTACGCGTGTGTGTGAGTGTGTGTGTGTACATCAATGTCCATTTCGCATAATATGTATGTACATATGTGTGAGCAAATAGCTACTCATATGAATGTATGTACAAAGATTTATGAATGTGCGTGTATGAAGTTGTGTGTGTGTGTGTATGCTTTAGTGTTATACTCGACTGATTCAATTCACAGCACATTTACCTAGATTTTCAATGTGATTCATCATGCGAAACAGTTTACGAAGAATGTGTTTATAACAGGTCTCTCGATGTGTATATATGCATATATATACATACACATATATATATATATATACACATACGTATATATAATATATATGTACATATATATATATATATACATATATGTGTGGGTGGGTGTGGGTGTGTGTATACATATATAAATATACTAGTATGTATATATGTATATATATTTACTTTTGTTAGTAAATTGGTATATAACATTTCGTTATACATTATACATTTTTGTTTTCCATATACCTACATACATGCATATATCTAGAATTTCTTTGATATATGTGTGTATGTGTAAATAGTATATATATATTAATATATTTATATATATATATTCATATTCTGACGTGAATTATTTGGTCCGTATTGGAATATATATATTTATATATATATGCATGTATACAAGTGTGTATACATAAATATTTATGCATTTTATCTGTATATATATATATATATATATATATATATATATATGTTTATAATACAATTATATGTATTATATTCATTATATTTTATATCTTATTTATACGTGCATATGTGTTTTTCTCATATATAAATAATACACATTGATATATATATATATATTATGTGCCTATATATATATATATATACATACATACACACACACAAACAATGTGTGTAGGCATATGAATATTCATACACATATATACGGGTGTATACACACATACACGCACACGTGCACACAATATATCGCATTGTATTTCATTTTATTCATATGACTTGCGCAGTAAGTTCCCGCTTGCTTGCTTGTCGAAAACAATCCCATAATTCAACAGGAAATAGTTCCGGTCTAAATACCGGACGTTCGGCTGAAACACTCTTCACGTGCACTAAACGGCGAAGGAGAGATTTATTGTGGACGCTCATAGCATTACAACAACAACAACAACAACACCCACAACTATAGCAAACTGTAAAGAACATCTGGAACTACGATAATATTTATGTAATGGCTGCTATAAAAATGATGTCAAATTTTCGTGGCGAAAGACCAGCTATTTCGGAAGGAACGGTAAGTGGATTACATCGAACACCAGTAGACAACTGGTACCTATTTTATCGAGTTCGAAAAGGATGAAAAACAAAGTGGACCCCAATAGAATTTGAACTCAGAACGTAAAGACGGACGCGATGCCTCTAAGCACTTTTGCTCAGCGTGCTAACGATTCTACCAGCTCGCCGCCTTAATAATAATAATAATAATAATAATAATAATAATAATAATAATAATAATAATAATAATAATAATAATAATAATGATGATGATGATGATGATGATGATGATGACAACAAGAGCACTCAGAGAGCGCAAACGTCCGCCATGGCAACACCAACGTCCTCTCAACTATTAACCGGAGATGAATTTTAAAATGAGAATATCTGAAATAAACTTGACTGCTCTCTCAAACGAGAATACTAAAAATGAACCAGACCGCTCTCAAAAATTAAGTAAAAAAAAAACAAAACAGAAATAATGTTCAGAATCCTTGTACTGGATCGATCGCAAAATCTAATCAGTTTGTACTAGTCACGAAGCCAAACATCCCTGAAAGTTTTATCGGAATCCATCCAGCGGTTCTTGAGATATCTTGTCCATGGACAAACAAACAAACACGACTGAAAACAATACCTCCGCCTTCGCTAAGGCGGAGGTAATAATTCTTTCTACTATAAGCAAAAGGTTTGGCATTTTGGGGGAGGGGAATAGTCAATGATATCGACCCCAGTGTTTCACTGGTATTTAATTTATCGACCCCGAAGGGATGAAAGGGGAAGTTGACATCGGCGGAATTCGAACTCAGAATGTAAAGACGGACGAAATGTCACTACGAATTTCTCGTCCGGCGTGATAACGATTCTCAGCCTGAAGTTAATAATAATGATTTCAAATTTTGCACAAGCCCAACAAGATCGGAGAAGGAGATAAGTCAATTACATCGACCCCAGTATTCAACTGGTACTTAATTTATCGACCTCGAAAAGATGAAAGGCAAAGTCGACCTCTGCGAAATTTGAACCGAGAATGTAAGGACAGACGAGATGCCGCTAAGCATTTCGCCCGGCTCGCTAACGATTCTGCTAGGTCACCGCCTTTAATGATTCCAAATGTTAGCACAAAGTTAGCAATTCCAGAGGTGATGTAAGTTGATTACATCGACCCCAGTACGTAACTGGTACTTATTAAAAAAAAACCGAAAGGATAAAAGACAAAGCCGACCTCGGCGCAATTTGAACTCAGAACATCTTTCGTGGCACTTCGTCGGTTGCGACGACGAGGGTTCCAGTTGATCCGATCAACGGAACAGCCCGCTCGTGAAATTAACGTGCAAGAGGTTGAGCATTCCACAGACACGTGGTACCATTAACGTAGTTCTCAAGGAGATTCAGTGTGACACAGAATGTGACAAAGCTGGCCCCTTTGAAATACAGGTTACAACAGAAACAGGAAGAAAGAGTGAGAGAAAGTTGTGGTGAAAGAGTACAGCAGGGTTCGCCACCATCCCCTGCCGGAGCCTCGTGGAGCTTTAGGTGTTTTTCGCTCAATAAACACTCACAACGCCCGGTCTGGGAATCGAAACCACGATCCTACGACCGCGAGTCCGATGCCCTAACCACTAGGCCATTGCGCCTCCACTACCCAGAACATAAAGATAGAAGAAATACCCCAAAAGCATATTGTCTTCTCTTTATTTGCCTATAAAAGGCATACATAGAGGGGGGGGGGGTCGAACAAGGCCAGACAAGACAACACAAGTGCGGACAAATACACAAACGGATGAACGATATGAAATTCTATAAGAATGAAGATGCCATGGTTACTACTCGACCCCTCTTCCGAGTATTACCATTTTAATTCTATTTTAACACTATTTTCATCCAACGTTTATCTGAATTATTATCTATTAATTATAAAGCGGTTTCAGAGTTTCGAACTCCACCACAGGTGGCAAATGCTCATAATATCTTATTTTTAACACTAATGGGTTTATTTCATCTCTAAAATTGACTTTTAATTTTTTATAATTTTTCCTGTCAATTACAATACATTCCCTACCTGGGACTTTAATGTTTTCTTCTGTTGTTGTTGTTGGCACTCCGTCGCTTACGACGTCGAGGATTCCAGTTGATCCGATCAACGGAACAGCCCGCTCGTGAAATTAATGTGCAAGTGGCTGAGCACTCCACAGACACGTGTACCCTTAACATAGTTCTCGGAGATATTCAGCGTGACACAGTGTGACAAGGCTGACCCTTTGAATTACAGGCACAACAGAAACAGGAAGAAAGAGTGAGAGAAAGTTGTGGTGAAAGAGTACAGCAGGTTTCGCCACATCCTCTGCCGGAGCCTCATGGAGCTTTAGGTGTTTTCACTCAGTAAACACTCACAACGCCCGGTCTGTGAATCGAAACCGCGAGTCTGCTGCCCTAACCACTGGGCCATTGCGCCTCCACTGCTTTCTTCTATGACTCTAATAACTGTCTTCATCTCTTTTTTCTCTTCGATAGCTGCATTTGTCCATTAATGTATTAAATATGCTTTTTTATATATTTTGTATGTTTCTTGTGTGCCTGTTAGTATGTAATCGATTGGAGATTCGTACACGTGAACAATCTGTGAGTGCCCCCTAAGCATATTGTTCGACGCGCTAACGGCAACTTGTAGGTTTCAATTATATTGATAAAAATTACTCTTGTGGCCCATGTAATTACTGCTATTTCAAGCATATTAAAACGACAATATTAAAACGACAACGAGTTATAAAGGTTGCAATAAAATATTGTAAGAATTATTATTATTATTTTTTTTTTTTTTCAGTTAGTGATATTAACATTGTACTTACCATTTTTGCAGAGAATTTTCGGAAACGGATGGACTTGTCCTCAAAAATAATAATTTTTCAACGTGGTTGTGGGGTAAAAAGCTCACTTCCGGTTGAAGACTTCGATCGTGTTTTTTTGTTTTCTTTTTGCGCTCTGTGTGTTATGTTTTTTATTGTTGAAACTGTTAATTATTATAAGCTATTGTCGAAAATTGTTTTTTTTTTTTATCCGTTGCCTGTTTGCAGGATGTGTTGGACAGTTTCGTTCCTCGGTATTCCGGGGAATAGTAAAAAAAATTCTGTAGCCATTTGGCAATTGTTTATTCGTGGATTCATCAACGGAATGCATTTTTTAAATTTAGCCTTTGTAGGCACTGTTGGACTGCGCCCCACTGCTGAACTGCGGGGGTGGGATTTGAACAGTTACTCTTACTACGAGGAATTTATTTTTTGAACTGTGGGGAAAAAAAGGGGGAAACCTACAATTTTCTTTTGGTAAAAAAAAAAAAAAAAAAACTGTATTCAGTCATTGTAAGCTCTTTATTTGAGCTACGCCCCTCACACAGACAGGGCTGGGATTTGAACTTATATTAATTATAAAAAAAAAAATTTGGACTGTGTAGGGAAACCTAGGTTTTTTTTTGTTTATGGTTTGTGTACGAGTTAGACGTACTTTTTTTTTTGCTGTGCAACGTTTTTCCTCTTGTGATGGAGGGACGTCGAACAAGAAGTTGTGAAGGTGTAAGTTGTTCTAGCATTGAAAGAAACCCGTCGTGTATATATATGTGTGTGTGTGTGTGTGTGTGTGTGTGTCTGTGTTTGTTCCCCATCACCGCTTGGCAACCGGTGTTGGTGCTCTTGCGTCCCGTAACTTAGCGGTTCGACAAAAGGGATCAATAGAATAAGTACCAGGCTTAAACCAAAATTACTGTGGTCGACTCATTCGTCTAAAAATTCTTCAAGGTGGTGCCCCAGCATGGCCGCAGTCTGGTAACTGAAACAGATAAAAGATAAAGAGTAATTGTAAAGAAATTATCAAAACATATGAGGTAACAAAGTCGAGATGCGTTAAATATTCGCCTCCACTTTTTTTTATTTCATATTAAATTCAGACATAATCGTAATCAACACCATTTTAGAAAAATTCATTAAAAATACCCATTTTCTGATAGTTATGAGGAAATAAAGTCAAAGTGTGTGAATTATCCGAAACTCCTCTCTTCTGATCCGGAAAATTATTTCACAATAAATGCCGATATAACTGTAATTTACACCATTCGAAACATAACTGTCGAAAATTTCATCAAAAAATATCCATTGTTTAGAGAGTCATGAAGAATCATATACCGGGGGCACACTTCTGAAGCTAGGCCGAAGTATAAACATAGATGTTAAAAAGCGCTATCTTGCAGTGTAAGAAGGCAATATAGCATATCGCTGTGAATAAAAAATCAGCTTTGTGATTGAATCATGCAGTTGAAATTTTCAACAATAAAAACTTTGATCAAAAAAAAATTATGAAAATTGGAATTTATAAGAATTTTCTTGACACAGTAGACTTTAATGATCGCTATCTTTTAGTAAAAGAACGTACTCCAAACTAATTAATAAGCATATTTCTTAATCATAACATAGATTATTATTGAAACAGAAGCGGGAAAACATCACATCGGTTGTCATTCAAAGTTAAAACCCTTTAAGTTCTACTTTCAAATCACGCTGAAATCGATTTGAAATTTCAATTTTTCGAGGACCAGAAAATGAAGGACTACTTATAGACTTAGTTGTATCAATTTATTCGATTGTAACTGATCACCCAATTATGACCCTCACTCAAACTTCACCCTGTCATTGACCGAATCGAAGGAAATCGATAATTGATAAATAATTGATTGTGTTGCTTTGATTGCTTGCAGTGATCCTGCAAAATCAATAAATGATGCTGCCTGACTTTGCATCTCTTTCATTGATGTTTTACTCACACACACACACTCACACACTCTACACTCAAACATATGTATATGTATGTATTTATACATATGTATGTACGTATATATAATATACATAAATACAAACACACACACACACACACACATATATGTATGTATACATACATATATATATATATATATATATATATATATATATATATATATATATATATATATATATATATATATATATATAGATATATGTATATATATATATATATATATATATATATATAGATATATGTATATATATATATATATATATATATATATATATATATATATATATATATATGGGGAGAGAGAGAGGGGGGAAGATACAGGCATAGCTATGTGGCTAAGTACTCTTCGTTATCTTTTCGTCACGGGTTCGTTCCAAGAGGCTGGCACTTTGAGAAAGTGTCACTTGTTTATCTTCTCGTCGACCAGTGCCCCATGTGCTGAGAGTCGTCGGCACTCAGTATATGCATGTATGTATGCATGTATGTATGCATGTATGTATGCATGCCTGCATGCATGTATGTATGTATATGCTTGCGTATTTATGTATGCATGTATATCTGAATGTATATATGCATACATGCATTATGTATGCATCCATGTATGTATGCATGTATGTATGTATGTATGTATGTATGTATGTATGTATGTAGTGAAGGCACGTGGGCTTAGTGGTTAGAGAATTCCGCTTAAGGTTGTAATCTCATGAGTTCGATTCTCAGCGGTGCGGAAATGTTGGCTCCGACAGGATTTGAACTCGGAAAATAAAGAATCGAATCAAATGCTGCAAAACATAAAAATTTTTTTTTTTTTTTTTTGTCTTTTCCATCTCTTGAACGATTCTATGTGTGTGCGTATGAGATTGCGCCTGTTTGTATGCATATGTGCCCGCTAAGTGTTTGTATACGTGTGAGTGTGAGTATGTATGTATATGCATGTATGTATATGTATATATATGTATGTATGCATATATATCTATACACATATATATATCCATATACATTATATATATATGTATATATATATATATATATATATATATATATATATATATATATATATATATATATATACATACATACACATACATATATATACACACACACATACAGGCGTCCTTATTGTTTTTTATTATATTCGAAAGTGTGCCTGTGTATATCATTATGTGATGGAATTATAGAGGATATAAAAATCTATGTTCGGTCTTCCTCAAGAAATAGCATACACACACACACACACACACACACACACACACACACACACACACACACACATATACATATCTGTATGCATATATGTATGTGCATATATATATATATACGTGTACGAATTCATCAGTGGAAATCGACTGATAATAAAATATTTTCAACAAACAGAGATTGAAAGCTATCCCAGCCTTGTGATTATCAATATGGATTATTTCCGAACATTTTAATGTGCCTATACATATATATATATATATATATATATATATATATATATATATATATATATATATATATATGTATATATATATATATATATATGTATATATATACATACATACATGTACACGTTTATATATTTATATATATGTATGTATGTTTACATATACGTATATATGATGCATATGAAAATACATATGTATATGCATATCTATTCAGGCGATGATACACTCTCATATACACGTGTGTATATATATATGTGTGTGTGTCCTTGTGTAAATATATATTCACGTAGTCAACGGGGCTAATCATCAATTAACCATATACACCTACACACACACATATATGCATATGCATACATGTATATATATATATATATAGTCAAATATGTATATGCATATATTTCAATATGTGCATCTGTGTATATATATATATATATGTTTGTATATGTGTACATATATATATATATATATATATATATATATATATATATATATATATATATATATATATATATATATATATATATAGTTATATGTATTATATGGGTGTATGAGGTGTGTGTGTTTGTTGTGTGTTTGTTGTGTGTGTAGTCAATACAAATAATCAGTCATTACTCAGAGATAATCCTGATAGGAGACTCCAGCCAATTGACTTTATTTATCACACTTGTGTCATATAAATACACTATTGATTAACACACACACACACACACAGACGCACGTACACACGTTTGCACATGTGCGTACGTACATTCGTACACTCATACTTAGATATATACATATATGTCTATAAGATAGATACACACGATTGTCGTATAAATTAAATATCGATCTACAAACACATATGTACACAAAAATTCAAAATCACAGACACACACACACATATGTATACATTCATGCACATATATTTACATATATGTGATAATATATATATATATATAATCACATATGTATACATATATGCATACATATGTATATATGCATATGACTACATATGTTTGTATACAAATATATATATGTATGTATGTATATATATATATATATATATATATATATATATATATATATATATATACACGCACACATGAGGAGGAGGAGGAGTCAGAAGCGGGGAGAGATGGCGGGGAAAGATGCAAATTATTGTATAGATTAGATTCTTCACAAGACTATCATATGCGTATATACAGACATACATACATATATACATATGCTTATATATATACATATATATATATATATACATATATATATATATACATACATACATACATGTATATATATATATATATATATATATATATATATATATATATATATATATATACACACACACATGTATGTATATGCGTGTGTGGGTGGGGCGAGTGTGTTGTATAACAAGAGACGCTATAGATTGGTGCTGTGCTGTTTAACAAGTCGTTGACGTCATAAACCAAAACAGCGGCACCGGCGACGGTGGGGATGGGAAGGACGGTAATAAACGCCTCATTGTTGTTGATGTTGTTGTTGTTGTTGGTGGTGCTGTTTTTTTGGAGCTGTTTAATGTCGTTGTTAGTGTTTTATTTTTTACTTTTGTTGTTTGCTTTTTTTTTTATATAATCATTGGTCGTTTGCATCACCATCATCGTCATCATCAGCTCCATCATCCTCGTTAAGACGTCCACAACCATCATCACCATCATCATCATCACCAGCACCACCACCACCACCACCACCACCACCACTACTACTTTCACCTTGCCACCACTACACTGTCATCGCCGTCGTCGTCGACTTCCTACTTCTTTTTCCCCCGCCTTCTCCTACTCCCCCCTCATCCACCTCAACCTCCACTTCTCCTTCCTACCACCACCACCACTACCATCAAGATCATCATTGTCGTCGTCGTCATCATCAACATCATTATCGTCATCATCATAAGCAGCCTCCTTTGCACACGATCCTTTCTTTTCGTTCACTGCTTCGTGTCCCATCATCGTGGACCGAACGATATCGCTTCAAACTGAAGCGAAGGGGTCGAGCAGAGGATTGACCGGTCGTAATGTTTCGTAAACACATCGTCAGTCGTATCAGGTGGACGCGAAGAAAGGGGATAACAGTGTGGAGACAATAACCTTTCGTCATTAATCAGATAATACACCATACAGAATACGACCTAATCTTTTGTTCGTTGGTTCTGTGTGGGGGGGGGGTGAATGTGCGTGTGAGTGTGTGCATGTGTGTGCTTGTGTGTGTGTGTGCATGTGTGTGTCACTTCATAATAAAACATAAAAGATGGAACCGCTCTGCCCTTATGAAATTTGATAACCACTGACACACAAATCTCTATATCATGTATGCTATTTACGTAGCTTCACAACTACAACAACAACAACAACAACAACAATAATAATAATAATAATAATAAGAAGAAGAAGAATAAGAATAATAAAGAAATACCAGGACAAACACCCCAAAATGGCAGAAATTCAAAAGATAGTGCTCATGGGAACTGCCCATATCCCATGTAAAATAATGACTGTGAGTGAATTTGGTTGACGGAAACTGTGTGGATGTTCGTCGTATATATATATATATATATATGCTTGTATATATTCTATACGTGTGTGTGTGTGCGTGTGTGTATCCTTGTTTTTTTGTTTATCTACCCACCTCCTGACAACTGGATTAGTTTGTTTACATCTTTGCAACTTAGCAAACGATGCCGATAGGATAAGGACCAAATTTAAAATAAAAGTGGTAGTGTCGATTTCTTAGAACAAACACTTCGAGGCAGTGCTACAGCATGGCCGCAGTTGAATGTCAGATAACAGACCAGTCCGTCATCACGATATATACCCCCATCGTTCTCCCGCAATCGTCCAGAATGTAGAAGAAAACGGCTTCACGCATTATCGCTTCGTCGTAAGCACCAGGCCCTATCATATACACCCATATCCACATCAAACAGTGACGTTTTCGAAACACAACAGAGATTTCCTGGTTGTAGCATAATGTATCTATCCCATCAATACTTTTGCGTAGGGGTGGCTAAGTAATTTATGGATAAAAGTCCACGATATCGATCCGTGTGATTCTACAGTTTCTTACATCCCTAATTTTCTTCAACCATGTAATAACTGAATAACTTTTTCTATAAGGAAAATATGCACATCCACTTTTCATTTTAAACTAAATACCCCCAAATATTAGCTTGTAAAGCAAACCGAGTCTATTTTTGAAGGACTAATGAATATGTATTTAGGATTGTTAGCAAAACTTGGTCTGTGATCTTTTAGTGTAATGTATGGATTTCTATTCTATCATCAATTCCCAGATCTGTAGCAATATCTTTCGCTTCCAGATAAATTGAATTGCATGTATTGGTATGAGATTTTTTTTCTGTAAATGTTTGTGATATTAGGAGATTGGAGTTCGTTGTACATTCATTCTGTTCTATACACTGCATAGATTATTAGTTTATACACGCGCACACATACATACATGTACAAATATATTCTTATATCTATCTATCTAGCTAGCTATATATATATATATATATATATATATATATATATATATATATATATATAATTAGTAGAAGTAACAACAGGATCCAGTGACCGAGAATTTAGAGCTTGCTATGAAAGTTGCCATCCCTGAGTCACGTTGTAATTTCTAGCAATTAAAAGTTTCCTTCTCACCCTTACTCTCTTTCTTCCTTTCTTTCTCTCCCTCTCTTTCACACACACACTCTCTCTCTCTCTATTTATCTATCCGTCTATCTACTTACATTCTTCTCTACATACTCTATAAATATTTATTACATAATGTAACATAACATAATATAATATATACAAACACACACGCACACACACACATATATATACATATATATATGCACATATATATAGACATATATATATTTATGTGTACGTGTGTGCGCGCGCGTATGTGTGTGTATATGTATATGGTGCTCCAGTATGGCCGCACTCTAATGACTGAAACAAGTAAAAGATACAAGATATGAACTCGTGTATAAGTATATATGCATATATATATATATGTGTGTGTGTGTGTGTGTGTACATACGCGTTATGTATGTATACCGAATAGATAACTATGTATGTATGTGTATATATATATGTATGTATGTATACATGTTTGTGTGCCTGTACGTGTTTACCAATTTCTATAGAGAGGCAGAATCCGCTCCAATAAAATGACTGTATGTTGACTGTCAGTTATTTTTGCATTAATTGGATACAAGATAGGAAGATGGCGAAGGAGAGATCTTCTTTTAAATGACGGTTATTGTTACTGATAAAACGGAAAAAACAAAGAGTTCCTTTAAAGAATATTATTTTTAAAATATTAGAATGAAGTTCTTTGTAGTCAGCTTTGAACATTGCTGGCACCATCCTAGGAATATCTTCAGAAAGAGAAATTTCAATTAAAAAAATATATATATATTATACAAATTTCCCAGCATGCAGCAGACGGTTTTAAGATGAGGCAAAGCATGAAAATATGTCGTCTGCTTCTAGCAATATTTTTTAGGCTACAGTAACGTATTGTATAATCTCGTTGTATAATCTCTAGCTTTTTATTTTTGTACGGTCTGCAGTTATATATATATATATATATATATATATATATATATATATATACGTATGTATTTATGTATGTATTTATGTATGTATGTATGTATGTATGTATGTATGTATCTATGTATGTATGTATGTATGTATGTATGCATGTATGTATGTGTGTGTGTATGCATTAGGTATGATAAAAAAATATTCAGACAAATACATAACAAAAACACCAGGATCAACAAATATATATAACATACAGAAAATAGTACTACTAGGCATTGCACACATCCTACGTAAAACACTTTCAATACAGTAACCATAAGAGCATCACTCCAAACCACAGCACATACCCAAGGCACACAGAGCTGCGCTCGGTAGTGAAGTGAAAGCACGTTATAAAAATAAAACTACTGAATAATAATAATAATACTAATACTAATAATAATAATAATAATAATAATAATAATAATAATAATGATAATAATAACAACATACGATGAATAATTCTCAGCTTATTACAGCTGTTTATGTAACTTTGTGATAGAAGAATGGGAACATTACATGAATATAAAAGACCGCAATCATCAGATGAGATGGAATTTCACAAAACGGAAAGCAAATATCCCAAGAATACAGCAAGTATGTGACTAGAGTCTGTCGAGGCCAACGGAAGTTTCCTATCTGATTCTATCTAAATCCTCATATTACTCATATATATATACATATATATATATATATATATATATATATATATATATATATATATATATATATATATATATATATATATAGGGTACGGTGAATAAACTGTGGTCCAAATTACGTAAAAATGAAAATAACACATCTCATTTTAAGATATATTTACCAAAATTACATAAAAATATCTTGGAATACTAAAGAGTAAATTAATTCAATAAAATCGCCATTGGCTTCAACCACAGCCTCAGGACGTCTTCGGAATCTCCTGCAATTCTTCTGGATGGTCTCCTTTTTGAAGTCGGTGAATGCTGCCATAATCCTTGCCTTCAGTTCATCTTTGGTGTTACAAGGAGTTTTGTTGGTCTTTCTCTCAACTGCGCCCCACACATAATAAAGAAGAGGGTTGCGGGTATTAGGGGTGGTGTGGTCGCAGAAATTGTTTGATAGCCATGACTGGGTTCTCCTGCTTGTATGGCATGGTGCAGTGTCCTGTTGCCAGAATTAGGGTGTTCCAGCAGCCACCCTCTTGACCCAGGGCTGCACTAACTCCTGTAGGCCTCCGTGTTGCGTCTGAGGCTGTGTGGGAAGATGAATGGAGGCATAATATCGCCATCACTAGCGATCACTAGCGATCACTCCAAACACCATGATGTTGACTGGATGTTTGATTTTTATCACTCTCAGTACGATTTGGGGACACGGAAAGCCAACGGTTATTCTGTGTTCGCCATCTGATCTTGGCAGAAATTTTTGGAGCTTCTGGCGCAAACATCAAGCAGTAGAGCATGTCGTTTCCAAATTCCTGGGAGAGTAAATTGCGTCTTGATGCTGTTTTTCTCAGACACAGTGCCCAACTGACCCAACTATACTGTGTAGTCGACAAAATCAAAACAATGTACTTGCGCGAAATTAAAAAATATAAAATAGCCACAATTTACCCATCGCGCCCTCTATGTACATTCCGGAATAACATGCAAGGAGTACACTTGTAAAATGTCATTTAG
>NC_142952.1:32404864-32407364 GCF_046866305.1 Octopus bimaculoides | reverse complement strand
CAGTACAGACGGTCTTTATATCCTATTGCGATTATAAATATAAATATAATGGCGCTCCACTGCCATTAATCGTATCAAAAAGTCTTCCTTATGCTGAACAAAAAAGAAAGCTGAAGTTCTCCAAGATAGTTCAATCATTTTACACAGATATAAATGCCGTAGATTGACGGTGTCTCTTCGGAACTTTCCGACATGCACAACGGCATGAAGTAGGCTGTGTGTTTTGTCTGCCCTCACCCTATTCAGCCTCTTCTTAGTAGTCATATTTAAGCAAGCGCTTAGCATATCAACTGATGGTGTCTGCCCTCACAACAGACCGAACGGGAAGCTACTTAGCCTGTCCCGATTGAGAACCAACGCTAAGATAGGTGAATTGCCGATCAGGGACTTGCTATTTTGTAAACAAAGGAAGTTTGGCACCACACTGCAAAGAACAATTAGAACACCTTATCGACAGCGTCTCAAGAGCCTGGCCGGACTCAGTTTGACCATTGGCCCGTAAAATATAAATATAATGGCGCTATGCTGCCATTAACCGTATCACAAAGTCTTCCATATACTGAACAAAAAAAGAAGGCTGAGATATCGTTCACTTGCAGGTATATGAACAAATTCCTCTTGAATAACTTTTCAGTTGCCGACACAATAGCTATCACCCTCTCCATTCACGCAGATCATTGGCTAAAAATACTCGGGAGCACCAATTGTAGTAATTCTTCTCTGTACATCGCCACACTAACCCCTTCCACACTATGGGTTCCCACTGAAAACGATACTCAAAGGGAACTGATGAGCTCAGTCCCTGAAGGACACCCCACCATCACCACGCGAACTGATACCATCTACATCACCCTAGCTATCGCCAATAACCACCACCATCTCGAACGACCCCCACCACCATCAACACCATTACCGACGATAACAACAACAACAGTATTAACCCCACCACAACAAATACAATCACCACCCCCACCATCTCTAACATTCTACTAAAACAATGAACAGCAACGGGCGACACCACCACCACCACCACCATGTCACGTCTAACGTGATCAGAGGGCGTGATCGATGAAGAAACATTAGATCGGTTTCAATCAGGATTCGAAACTGCAACGCCAGGTTCATTCAGTGGAAGCTGACTATGACTTGTTTTACAGTATCAACAGAGAATACACTGGAGTAATAAACAACTTCAAGGAAACACTGTATACACATATATACAGACAGATAGGTAGGTAGGTAGGTAGGTAGACATATACACATACATACACACACACATATATATATATATAAGCACACACATACATATATTTTGTACATATATATACACATACATATACACACGTGTATATATATATATATATATATATATATATATATATATATATATATATATATATGTACATATGCTTCTATCTAAATACACGCATATATATATATGCATATACATACTAACATACATACATAATTATGCCTAAAAGTTATTTTTAAATATATACATATATACACACATCCATCCATAGATACACACACACACACACGCGTATATATATATATATATATATATATATATATATATATACATATGAGCTTGTGCATGTGTGTGCCTATGCATATATGTATCTGTGCGTTTGCGTTTATGTTTGGGTGTCTGTATTCTTCAATATTTATTCTTTCGTACAGATGGCCTCGGGTGGAACTTAACAACAAAACAATGCAAATAAAAACAAAATAAATAAAGTCAGCGACAATTGAGAAAAAATATCTCGCCAGAATTTTTTTCTTATTTCTTTATCGCCTTCCATATCTTTTTCCTCTCTTTATCTCCTTCCATATAAAACGTTCTCCAACGTAAACAATGGACATTTCTACTATTCCGTACGAAGTAAGAAAACAGCACTTGATTCCAAACTTATCTTTCGAAATTCTTCGAAATTCTTTAGCATTAATTAATGATTATATCAATATTTATAAGTCCGAATCGGTGGAGCGCTTTTTGTTTCTTTGCTGCTTGAGTGTTTGTTTTTTTGCTTTGTTTTCTTTTCTTCTAATATTTTTTATATATTTTAACATTATAGACGCAAGCGGTAAGAAGGTTGCTTCCCAACCACATGGTTCAGAGTTCAGTCCCGCTGCGTGAGACACATTGGTATCTAGAAGACCCAAAGAGTGGCACGTAACGCTAAGTAAGTGCTATGGACAGACCGTAGTTAAACTCTTGGTTCGATAGTGATACGAGTAAGGAGTCTAATGTGGGTCTTGTATTAGCATGCATATATATATATATATATATATATATATATATATATGTATATATATATATATATTAGACAAAATAGATAACAAAGCCAAGGCTGTGAGGAGTTTTCAAGACATTTATAAGGAAAGAGTCTTAGCCTGTCTCCTCCTTTTCCATAATAATTCGAACGCAAATATTTCCTCTCACACCGTCTCTGATGAAGGGATATCCATAATATCCCAGAGACAGCTGTAAGACTAT
>NC_142952.1:32397364-32399864 GCF_046866305.1 Octopus bimaculoides | reverse complement strand
AGTTCTGAAAATTCGATTTTTATTCCAAGAACAACAACAACAACAACAAAAACAACAACAAAAACAACAACAACAACAGCAACAGCAACAACAACAATGACAGACGTACGAACAACAAAAGCTATAACAGTGACAGTAACAACAACAACTATAAGAATAAAAATAACTAAACAGGATTCGACACAGTCTCCTCTTTTCATTATGTAATATATTTAGTTGTTTATTATTGTTGCTATGGTTATTACCGTTGCTTCTGTTGTTGTTGTTGTTGTCATTATTGTTGTTACTCTTCTTCATACTCTTTCTTACTATTGTTGCAGTTGTTGTTGCTGTGGTGTTGTTGTTATTGTTGTTGTTTTCGTAAGTGTTACTGTTGTTGCCGTTAATGTTATCGATGTTGATGTTACTTTCTTATTGATGTTGTTGTTGTTGTTGTCCTCAAAGTTGTCAATATTATTATCATTAGTGCTATTATTATTATTATTATTATTATTATTATTATTATTATTATTATTATTATTATTATTATCATTATTATTATCATCATCATCATCTTCATCGTCATCGTCGTCCTCGTGGCTGTTCAAAGTTTCCTCCATCATTGCCGCCATATTGTGTATATTTGATGTCTTCTTTAATAACAGGGTTTCACTTAATATTAAAACATCTAATCAACCGACAACGTTCCCTTTTCATCATTAACATCTAATTAACAGGTGTGCATTGTTTATTTCCCCTCTCCTCCTCGCTCTTTCTTCCTTTCTTCCTCTTTCCAGGTCTCTCCCCACCTCTTCTGTCTCCCTCCTCGCTCTTCCGTCTTCTTCGACTTTCACCGTCTTTAAATAAACACGACAGTCTATTGAGGAACACATTTTGCCGAACTACAAAGGAAAGATTACAAAAACCGTAAAAGTATAACGAAATCTATCCGCTATAACCTACCCCACCCCCCACAACACATGCAAACACATACGCTCAAATACATACACATACACACATATACATACGTATACACAAGTATTGGTTATGCTAGTTTTCATAAAGCGTTATGTAGGTACCAACGTTTCAGGTACGGCGACTTCCACTGGGGGTTAATTATTTATTCTCAGAGCCTGACTCCTAAGGAAAGATCATAAGACTTGAAACATTGGTACATGCGACAGACTCTGTTAAGTCTTAAGGAAAGACTTTTATTAAAATGAAAGCATGAAGTATTTGTATTCTACAATAAAAAGTATAGACGTGTGCATAAACAGTTCGGTTCATAATCATCTATAGAAGTGCCAGACTCGGGACTTTACGGTATTCATCAAAGCCACAGAGCGTAACATAGGCAACCTCCAAATCAGGGAGACTATCTTAATAAGCTGAAAGTAACACACTAAGTGTGTGTGTGTGTGTGTGTGTGTGTGTGTGTGTGTGTGTGTGTGTGTACATATATTTCTATTAATATTTAGTAGAAGCAACAGAATGACTCAAGGGCCGAGAGTTTCGTGCGTTGGTAAGGCACGAAGCTCTTGGCCATCGGACACAGATTGTGTGTCGTTAGCCAGCAAGAAAAGACGTTTGCCTGAGGTTAAAATGCAGTTCTTTATAGAACAGCCATGTTATAGTGACAAAAAGGACGTTATCGTCTAGTATTGCTACTACTTATATCTCGTTTAGAGATTTTAGAACTAGCTAGCTCTCTATCTCTCTCTCTCTCTCTCTCTCTCTCTCTCTCTCTATATATATATATATATATATATATATATATATATATATATATATATGCAGAGAGGGAGGGGGGACAGAAAGAGAGAGAAAGAGGAATTTATGCTAACATTATAAAGATGGGCACTCGGCAAGACCATGCTATTCCCCATCATCTGATAAGCACCAATCACGCCATGTTGTTTGTCAGCAGATTGGTTGCCTAACTGCCTGCTCGACTGTCTGTCTGCAGGTCTTGTTTGTTGGCTGGTTGACCGGATTGGAAATATGGCTGGCCCTCGGGCAAAATATGTGACCGGCAGATGATGTTTTAACGAGTTGCTTCCAACGAAGGTTCAATATTTGCGTTTCGGATAGTTTCCAACTAGTATCATATGATATTGTGTGTGCGTGTGTGTGAGTGTGTGTGTTGGGGAGGGGGTCGAATGTGGTTTGTAGATGTATGCATATGCGAATATATGTCTTTATGTGTGTGTGTGTGTGTGTGTGTGTGTGTGTGTGTGTGTGTGTGTGTGTAGAAATATATACGAGTACTTAAATGTATATTGAGATGTAAATATATCCCTATGAATACATATTTACACATGCATATATATATGTATACATATATATATATATATATGTGTGTGTGTGTGTATGTATATACCTACACACACCCATATATATATATATATATATATATATATATATATATATATATATATATATATATATATATATATATATATATATATGAATATATATATATATATATATATATATATATATATATATATATAGATAGACA
>NC_142952.1:32379945-32382445 GCF_046866305.1 Octopus bimaculoides | reverse complement strand
TTGGTGTTGCCTTGGCAGAGGTTTGCGCTCTCTGAGTCCTCATGTTATTATTATTATTATTATTATTATTATTATTATCTCGTCAGTTATTAAGACAAACAAAAATGATTTTTGTTTGTCTTAATAACTGACGAGGTGCCGGAGCAGATTTCTGCGCCGACATCCGAAACTCGGAGTTTTATTATGGAAACCGAATAATTGTCACATATTATATCACAGATAAATTCCTCTATTTGCATAATACCGAGATCTCATTCATTGTTTTGTTATCTTACTATTACTATTCATATATATATATATATATATATATATATATATATATATATATATATATATATATATATAATCATAATAAATATACAGGGATTAGCAATTGGGTTGCTTCTCCAACATACTGAAAATTTAGAAATAGCAGTCAAAGAACTACTGATTCTAGTTCTTTGACTGCTAGTTCTTTGACTGCTATTTCTAAATTTTCAGTATGTTGGAGAAGCAACTCAATTGCTAATCCCTGTATATTTATGATGATAAATAGTTTTACCGATAAAGGTTTTTTTCGTACTGAACTACTTGGCAAAATTGTTAATTATTAATTCTATTATTAATTGACGATTCCCTGCCCTTATTCTTGTATATATATATATATATATATATATATATATATATATATATGATAAACTTCAATCATGTAACTTCCATGCGTGCTGCTGGTGTTACTTTTCTATCTCTGGACTTGCTCGTTTTCCTTTCTGATGATGAGCTAAGCTCGAAACGTCAAAAACCCTCTCTTTTTACCGAGCGTCAAACTAATGCATTCCATGCGCGCGTTGTCTTCTTCTTGTTATTTCTAATGCTTGATTATTCGATTTGACTATACATATTCCTATGTCATCAACATCATCATCATCGTTTAACGTCCACCTTCCATGCTGGTATGGGGTGGACGGTCTGACAGGAGTCGACCAAGCAGGAGCCTGCACCAGACTTCTGTCTGATTTGGCAGGGTTTTTACGACCGGATGCCCTTCCTAACACCAACCACTCAGCAGAGTGTACTGAGTGCCTTTTAAGTAGCACAAGCAGGAAACGAGGTCAGCTTTGGCAAGGTTTCTACAGATGGACGCCCTTCCAAACGCCAATATAGGTATATGTATATATATTGGTATATATGCACACACAAACACACTTCTGTTTTATGTCGCAACTCCGAGTCATTTCGATCGTAATTCTCCGCTATACAACCATCCACTTATAAATATTAAGTGAGATCACTCAGTGAGTGAAGCTTCAGATTAGATTAGACGAGTTCGGATGAACTCTTTTAAGAACACTTGTGTACTTTATTACTCCACACAGATAAACATGTGTGTGTGTAAGTATATATATATGTATGCGCACGCCTGTGTGTGTGCGTGTGTGCGTGTATAGATAAATATATATATATATATATACACAAATATACATACATCTGAGTGTGTGTGTGTGTGTGTGTGTGTGTGTGTGTGTGTGTGTGTGTGTGTGTGTGTGTGTGTGTGTAGGTGTCTGTGTGCGTGCGTACAATTATCTGTCTGTGTGTCTTCACAAACGGATATTGATCTAAATACTATTAACATCAATACGGAATTTAGACTTACTTATTTCATTATCTATTTATCTGCTGCTAATATGGCTGGTGGTAGTGGTGGTGGTGATGTTGCTGTTGCTGCTACTGCTGCTGCTTCTGTTGTTGTTGTTGATGATGATGATGATGTTGTCGTTAATAGATTTGGCATCATTTTACCGTTCTGATCGCCACCACCACCGCCTCCAGCAGCTCCACCATCTCCACCACCGCCATCCTCATGACTACCATCATCATCATCGTCGCCGCTGTCGTTGTCACCACCATCATCATCATCACCATCATCATCATCAGAGCCATCCTGATCGTCATCATCATCATCATCATCATCATCATCATCATCATCACTATCATCAAATTTTCCGAAGATCCTCGTAATTTCTGGCCTTGTGCCAATATCAGGTAGTAGTAGTAGTAGTAGTAGTAGTAGTAGTAGTAGTAGTAGTAAGAGGAGGGGGAGAGGGTGGAGTGGATGTCTGCAGTTATTTACAATCGTTCATATTCACCATTTCATTATCAATATTTACTCTATATATATATGTATATATATATATATATATATATATATATATATATATATATATATATATATATATATATATCAGGGTAAGCCCCCAATATGTTATTACTGCGTAAGGCGGCGAGTTGGCACAATCGTTAAGCGCGTCGGAAAAAATGCTTTGGGTCATTTCGTCCGTTTTCATGATCGGAGTTCAAAATCCGCCGTGGTTGACTTAGCTTTCATCCAATCGGAGTCGATAAATTCAGTACTAATTACGTACTGGAGTCGATGTAATCGACTGCCCCTCCCCCTTCCTCAAAATTTCAGGCCTTGTGCCTATCGTAGAAAGGGTTATTATTGTTGTTGTTGTTGTTATTA
>NC_142952.1:32367445-32374945 GCF_046866305.1 Octopus bimaculoides | reverse complement strand
CACACACACAAGCGCGCGCAAGTACAACATTGATTTTGCAAAGACTAATGGTCCGGAAACTCCATATAATTCGTACTGATTTGTATTAATTGTTTAAGTAAATTTAATATTTGCTTAATTTAGAGAGTATCGACCGAAGTTAACATCATTGGTTCACCAAGAAGACAATGGTTGGGAAAGGGTTTGCAATCAAAGGATCCGGAAAATCGGTGTATACACGCCTGTAAATACATATCTATATGTATACATGTATGTATATATGTGTGTATATATGTATGTATGTATGGATGCATGCATGCATGTATGTAGATAGATAGATAAATAGATAGATAAATAGATAAATAGATAGATAGATAGATAGATAGATAGAAAGATAGATAGATAGAGAGGGAGATAGATTCATACATGCATACATACATACATAGAGGGATAGATACATACATATAAACACAGACAGTTTTGTTTGAGAAAGGGAACGTGAAACTCTGAGTAACAGTTTCTGTGATGTCTTTGCAGCATTATTAACAAAGCATATTACTCTACCTCTGGTATTCGAGTACTATTTTTTCCACCTTGTTTCGCATTTATGCACTTACTCCGGCATATATATATGTGTGTGTGTGTGTGTGTGTGTGTGTGTGTGTGTGTGCATATATATATGTATGTATGTATGTATAACACTACGCGCAGCACATATCCTACACCCCCCCCCCCCAGTTATATAGCACAATTTGCGATCCATCGAGGAACCCACTTCGAGGTCGCAATGCGTATTCCAAATCACAGCCCTATATCACCCTCAAATTACATCGAACGGTCTTAAAAAAGAAGGGTAAATTTGATCTCGTCCGGTTGAGCAATCAGAACGTAGAGAAGCGAAACAAAGAGCGCAAAGTTTTTTGCCCGATGCTCTACCGACCTCTGACAGTTTGTAGCCTTGATTAGAGTTACTATTTATAGATTTTGACCAAAAAAAAAAAAAATGAAAGAAAAGTTGATTTTGGTCGGATTTGAACTCATAAAGCAGAGAATTGAAAGAAAACGTGCAGAGTACTGTTGGATGATCTAACGGCTTCACCTTGTTTAGTATTCAAATCTTTGATCTCGAAAAATAAGAATGAATGACAGGTTTCGGCGGAATTTGAACTCAGATCGAGAAGAGCCGAAAGGAAGGTAACGCACCTTGTCCGATGCTGTAACGATACTCTAACAAGCGTAGCCCCGGCTACCTTAAGACAGGAAAAAAGAAATGAGAGGACAGCCATGGCTGGAACGCCTTTAATAAATAATCTTCGTCTCCATTGCGTTTGACCTGAAGCTAAATAACAAAATAATATCAACGTTACACCGCTCTACGCAGCCTCCGCAGCGCCACCCTCGCCAAAAGCATAAAAAAAAGACGTTACATCATTGATTACTATACGATCACCATTCAATAATACAACACATACTTCTACATGATCGGTATTCGATAAGATAACATAATCGATATCATAACATGATCGATCTCCGATAACATCAAACAGCCCTACAAACAACCCGTAACTCACGTTACTGGAAGTCTTCGTAATCACCGCCCAATAAATTATAGCTGCTCGCATTGTGCGTCCCCCCTCCGTCGACACGGCGAATTGGCAAAGTCGTTAGGACATCGGACACGCAAGTCTTACAATCTTGCTCTCTTCGTTTCGGCACCTCACGGTCCGAGTTCAAATTCCGCCGGGCTCAGCTTTACCTTTCATTTTTATCTTTTTTTTTTTTTTTTTTTTTTTTGAGATTGATGAATTGAATACTAAACAATGATATTAGAACACCGGACAAAGTGTCTTGCGCTCTTTGTTCCAGATCTTAACAATCCGAGTTCAAATCCTGCCGGAATCAGCTTGCCTTTCATATTTTTGTCTTATTTTATTTTATTATATATTTTTGTTGTTGTTCGAGATCGACGAATTGAATAGAAAACAATATTGTTAGGACATTGGACAAAATGTCTCGCGCACTTTGTTTCGGCTCTTCACGATCCGAGTTCAAATCCTACCCACATCAGCTTTGTCGTTCACATTTTTATTTTACTTATGTTTTTTTTCCAACCGAGGCCAACTTTTCTTTTCACTTTTAAGGCAACGTCGTTAGAGCAACAAACAAGGTTCATTGCGGTATTTATTTCGGCTCTCTACTTTCTGAGTTCAAACCCCAGCCGAGGTCAGCTTTACCTTTTTATCTTATCTTATTTTTATTCGAGATCGAATGATAGAAAGTTAATCAAAGCAATGTGATTACAATATCGGTCTTAAGCTTCTTTTTTTTTTTTTTTTTGGCTCTTCACGACCTGAGTTCAAATCCAGCCGTGATCAGCTTTAGCTTTTAGTTTTGGGTTGTTGTTTTTTTTTTGTTGGGGGTGGGGCATTTTTGTTTTTCGAGATTGATGACTAAAATACTTATCAAAGCAATGTCGTTAGAGCACCAGACAAAGTTCCTTGCACTATTTGTTTCGGTTCTATACTTTCTGAGTTCAAATCCCGCCGTGATTAGCTTTACCTTTCAAGGATTTTTTTTTTCGAGGTCGATGAATAGAAAACTAATCAAGACAATGTCATTAGAGCATCGGACAACGTGCCTGGCGCTTTGTTTCAGCTCTTCACGATCTGAGTTCGAACTCCGCCGAGGTCAGCTTCACTTTCCATTTCTTTTTTTCTTTTATTCGAATAAAAGGATTGACAACTAATCAAGGTGATATCATCAGAGCATCGGACAAAATGCCTTCCAGTTATTGTTTTAACTCCCTACTTTCTGAGTTCAAATCCCGCCAAAGTCAACTTACATTTCTTTCTTTCTTTTTACTAAGATCCATAAATAATCCTTTCTACTATAAGCACAAGGCACAGTTTGGTGGAGGAGGGTTTAAGTCGATTACATCGACCCAAGTATTTAACTGGTACTTACTTTATACACCTCAAAAGGATAAGAGGCAAAATCGACTCCGAAGACATTTGAACTCAGAACGTGAAGAAGATGAAATGCCGCTGAGCATTTCGCCCGGCGTCCTAACGATTCTGCCAACCCGCCACAATAAGACCCATAAGTAATAACTCTAATCAAGACTACAAACTGGCAGAATCGGTAGAGCATCGGGCGAAACACCTTTGCGCTCTCCACGTTCTGATTACTCAACCCGCCGAGATCAAATTTATCATCTACAACCCTCGAGACTGAATAATAAGATACTAACCAACGTAGAGTCGATAGAGCTTTAAACAAATGCGCCGAGCGCTGCTTGTTGCGAAACTCTACGATCCAAGATCAAATCACACGGTCGACGATTTACCTTTTGTTTTTTTTTCTTTCTTTTTTCTTTTGTCTTTATCAAGATCGATGAAAGCTAGCTAATCCAAGGCTATAAGTTGGCAGGGTCGTTAGGCGATCGGATGAAAATACTTTGCACCTATTTGTTTCGGCATTTCACGATCTCAGTTCAAATCTTACCGAGGCCAAATTTGCTTTTTATTTATTTATTTTTTCCGAGATCGATGAGTAGAATATTAATCGTTGGAGCATCGGACGAAGTACCTCGCGCTCTTTGTTTCGATTCTTTACGATCTGAATTCAAATTCAGCTGAAATTAAATTTACCATTTATCTTTCTATCTTTCTTTCTTTCTTGCGGTGGGGCGAAATCGCTGAACGAAATATTAATCAATACAGAGTTGTTAAATCATCGGACGAAGTACCTCACGCTCTTTGTTTCGAATTTTTACAATCTGAGTTCAAATCCAGCCAAGATTACATCTACTTTTTATCTTCTCCCTTTTTTTTCTTTTTTTTTTTTTGATTTGAGATCGCTGAACGAAATATTAATCAAGGTAGGGTCGTTAGGGCATCAGACAAAATACTTTACGACCTTTGTTTTGGCTCTTTACGTTCTGAGTTCAAATCCTTTTGAGGTCAAATTTTTCTTTCGTTTTCTTTTTCTTCGAAATCGATGAATGATAATTGTAATCAAAGGAACAAATTGACGGGGGTCTTTACAACATTGGACAAAATGCTTTGCGATCTTTGTTTCGGATATGTACGCTCTGCGTTCAAACACACTCAAAGCCGTCTCCACCTTTTATCTTTTTTTTTTTCTTCGATCGATAAATAATCGATGAATTGTAATACAGTCGTTAGAGCATCGAACGAAATGCCTTGCGCTCTTTAATTCAGCTCTCTATGTTCTGAATTCTAATCTTATCGAGGTCATTTTTACTCTTCATCTTTTCGAGATCGATAAATGCTAGTAAAAAGCTACGGATTGGCCACGTCGTTAATGCATCGAATGAAATGCCTCGTAGTGTTCGTTCCAACTCTTTGCATTCCGGGTTCAAATCCCGCTGAGGTCATCTTTACCTTTCAACCTTCTGGGGTCGATAAATAAAGTATCAAACTAGAGACATAGATTGACGGAATCGATTTTCTACTGACGGGATTTTGTTGTAGCTCCTTGCGTTTTAAGTTCAAATCCATCCGTCAGTAATAAATTTATGTTATCGCTCGGTTGAGTCACACCAACACCACCACTTGATTTTTGGGTACCTCGGGTACCCTTAAGGGCGGAGACTACTATGTACCAAGCAATGGGGTCAAGGTTCCTGTTTGAGGAAAACACTTCTTCCTTCCGTTTCCCCTTCTCTTTCTCCCTCTCTCCCTCCCACCAAACACTATATTGCACACACACACACACACACACACAGAAATAGACACACACACACACAACACACACACTCTCTCTCTCCCTCTCTCTCTCTCTCTCTCTCTCTCTCTCTCTCGCACACACAAGAAAACACAAAGGCATACACACACACACTAATAGACACATAAACACAGTGTCTTTCTCTGTCACACACACACACACTCACACACTCACTGACAAAAATACACACGCTCTCACGCGTAATAATCTTTAAAAAAAATGTGAGAAAAAAGTATTTTTTGGGTGAAGAGGAGAAAAATATGAAATGGGAAATGGAATTTTTATTTGAATTCAAAATTGCAAACTAACAAAGCATAGATAAGTGTATTACGTAATAACAGTGACGTCGTCATCATCATCACCACCACCACCACTGCTATCATCATCATCATCATCATCATCATCATCATCATCATCATCATCATCATCATTGCTATCGGTGTCATCGTCGTCGTCGTCGTCGCTGACCTTGTCATCTCGGCCTGATCGTCATCAGCAACCACCGCCGTCGTCGTGGTGCATCCGTCACTGTCGTTATGGACATCTTTAGCACCACTGGCACTATAAGCATGCTGGTGGTGACGACGATGATGATGATGATGATGATGATGATCAGGACGACGATGATGATGGTGGTGATGATGATGATGATGATGAAGAAGAAGAAGAAGAAGAAGAAGAAGAAGAAGAAGAAGAAGAAGAAGAAGAAGAAGAAGAAGAAGAAGAAGAAGATCATCATCATCACCATCATCAGCACGACCAGCAGCAGCGGCGGTAGCAGCAGCAGTAGCAGTAGCAGCAGCAGCATTTATTTCTAAGTCTGACTTTTTTTTTCATGTTTCTACTTTTTTTACCAACGAAACATCGTTATCATCACTACCAGTAACATCATCATCATCATCATCATCACCACCACCACCACTGCTATCATCATCGTCATCATCATCGTCATCATTATCATAACCCTTATCATCATCATCATCATTATCATCATCATTATCATCATTATCCTATTTGCTATTTTCAAATCTCTCTCTCCCTCTTACTCTCCTTCTCTCTCCCTCTTTCAGCCTCCATCTCTCTTTCATTCAGTCGTGCTTCTCTCTTTCTCTGCTTGTTTGTTTCTTCCTTTCATCCTTTCTTTCTTTCCCTCCTTCATAATTCCTCCAAATTTCCACAGAAGATCCAAAACAGAAATTAGTCTAACTCTCCTTCTGACAAAATAAATAACTAAATAAATAACTAAAATAAATAACTAAAATAAATAAATAAAATACAAAAAAACAAAATTAGAAAACAAAAACAAACAATAAAAAAGCGAAATAATTTGGTAACATCTTTATAGAATTATTCCACATCAATTCCATTATTTCACCAATTTTCCTCTCCTTTTTTTTTCATCGTTCTTTTTTGCATCGTTTTAAATCTGTTTTTGATGTTTTTTTCCTTCGTCTAATACATTTTTAGAAAAAGATTTTGCAGTAAAAGATGTGAGCTAAGGTAGAACGGTGTTCTGCAATTCTTCATTATTTCTTTCTTTTATCATTATTATTATCATTATTATTATCATTATTATTATTATTATTATTATTATTATTATTATTATTATTATTATTATTATTATTATTATGCGCCAAGACACTGTAAAACAAATTCGATTCCAGAAGAATCTGTATGAAACATTTCTTTAAATTGAACCGTTTACAGCACATTATATAATAAGAATCTTCTGAAAGGAGAGAAAAAAAAGGAAAAGATAAAGATAAAGACAGAGAGAGAACAAGAAGAAGGGAAAAAAAAACGAAACGAAACGAAAAGCGTGAAAACAAAATGGCGTAAAAGTGTCATTATAACAAAACAAGCGATAAGAAAAGTTTCTAAAATTAAAATAAAAACACGAAGAAAATCCGTAAAGAACAAGTTAAAGCTGTCATCCATAACAAACCATGATAAGAAGATTCTTTAAAAGCCGTTAAGGAGCCATCATATGAATGCATCCGGATGAGGAAATTTCTAAAAATGTCATAAAGCTTATTATTATTATTATTATTATTATTATTATTATTATTATTATTATTATTATTATTATTATTATTCAGGCTGCGAGCTGGCAGAATCGTCAGCACGCCGACGGAAATGCTTAGCGGTATTTCGTCTGCCGTTACGGTCCTGAGTTTAAATTCTGCCGAGGTCGACTTTTATCTTTAATCCTTTCGTGGTCAATAAAATTAGTACCAGTTACGCACTGGGGACGATGTTATCGACTTAATCCCTTCCCCAAAAATTTGAGACCTTGTGTTTCCAGTAAAAATTATTATTATTATTATTATTATTATTATTATTATTATTATTATTATTATTATTATTATTATTAAGGCGACGTGCACGCTGGGCGAAGTGCTTAGCGGTATTTCGTCTGCCGTCGAAGTTGACTTTACCTTTCATCCTTTCGGGGTCATCTACCGTAGATCCGGAGATGTCGCAGTCTCAGAGCGTGTCAGCGCATCATCAACCACGGCAGGCCCTTTCCCTCCTTTTAACGGGTGTTGGCAGCAAACAGATCGCCTGACCATCGGAACGCTTCCTTTTCGCAAGAAGCGGAAGAGAATTCGTTCCAGTTTGGTGATGGTAGGGTCGGGACAAGGCACGACGGTCAGAAGACAGACAGACAAACAGATAGATCGATAGATAGATAGATGGTTATATGGATAGACAGACAGACAGACAGTTAGACAGACATTCAAGCAGAGAGCCAGATTCATAGATTCATGA
>NC_142952.1:32357445-32364945 GCF_046866305.1 Octopus bimaculoides | reverse complement strand
ATTCCATGGACACATGGAAATCAACGGCCATCTTGTTGTTGCATTAGTGGTGATAGTCGTTGTTTGTGGATATTGCTAGTAGCAGTAGTAGTAGTAGTAGTAGTAGTAGTAGTAGTAGTAGTAGTAGTAATGGTGATCTGTACAAGTGTTTCTCTTTTTGTTCTCGGCTAATGGCTTACGTTGTTGATGTAATTGTTAATCATGTCGGTGGTATTCACTTTGGTGTTGTTGTTGTTATTGTTGCTGCTGCTGCTGCTGTTACTGTTGTTGTTGTCGTTCTTCTTCTTCTTTAACACCAGACTATTCCCGGTCCAACAGCCATTGATCAAGACGCGTTATCTTTTTTTCCCGGTTTTCTTTCCTCATTCCTTTCTGTAGAAGAGCGTAGGCTCGAAACGTCAAAGATTCTTCCATTTTTTTCCTGAGCGTCACTCATTCTCACTCTTCGTTACTAGCCTTTATATACACGCGCGCACATACACACATACGCACACACAAATATATATAGAGAGAGAGAGGGAGACAGGAGCAGAGAGGGGGATAGATAGATATTACATATAGATAGATAGAGAGAGAGAGAGAGAGAGAGAGAGAGAGAGAGAGAGAGAGAGAGAGAGAGAGAGAGAGAGACAGACAGATAGATAGATAGATAGATAGATAGATAGATAGATAGATAGATAATTAAACTACATTATACGGTGAATCCTTCACTTTTTTTAAGACAGCAAGAAGTTATGATTTCGACTGAACCAATATATGCCGTATATATATGCAATATCTATATAGCTGATCTATATAATATGAACCATATATGCAGTGTATGTGTGTGTGTGTAGCTTATATATATATATATATATATATATATATATATATATATATATATATATATATATATATATATATTATATTGTCTATGTATATGTTGCCTATAAATGGTCTATATATGCAGTTTATAAATGATATCATTTTGTGCGATCTATGTCTATGGTCTGTATACGTAACATTTCCCTTTTTAATTTGTCTGTGTTTTTATATAAAGTGTGTTTTTATATAAAATGTGTGTGTGTGTGTGTGTGTGTGTGCGCGTGGATGTAATCTATTTATGCAATCTGTCTGTGTGTGTGTGTGTGTGTGTGTGTATACACCATATCTGTAACTGCATCTTTTGGAGGTATTCTTGAAAGACTTCTCTCTCGTCTTATCTTCGTTCTTCTTTTTCGTTGTTACTTTTGTTCTTCTTCTTCTTCTTCTTCTTACCATTGTTGTTGATGTTCCTGCTATTCATGGATTTCACGTATTCCTGCAGTGTTTTTGTTGTTGTTGTTGTTGGTTTTTTTTTATCTTATTATTATTATTATTGTTGTTGTTGTTGTTTTTACCTATTGTTGTTGTTGTTTTATTGTCATTAATGAACTTTTCATCGTTGATTTTTCAGACAATGGTGCTAATGTTAGAGCTCCAGATGATGTGACTGTTGTTGTTGTTGTTGTTGGGGTGGTGGTGGTCGTCGTCGTCGTCGGTGTATTGACGGTGGTGGCGGTAGTGGTGATGACAATGGTGGTAGCAGTGGTAGTGGTGGTGGCGGCGGCGGCGGCTGCGGTGGTGGTGGTGGTGGTGGTGGTCGTGATGTTGGAGGTCGTGGTCGTATTCAAGGTGGTAGCGGTTGTAGTAATGGTGGAGGTGGTGGTGGTGGTGGTGGTAGTCGTGGTGTTTTTGATGGTAACACTGTTGGTTTGGTTGTAGTTAAGGTTTTTTAGTCTGCGTTGTGTTCTGTGTTGCCTTTTTGTTGTTGTTGGTGGTGGTGGTGGCGTTCACGTAGTAGTAGTAGTAGTAGTAGTAGTAGTAGTAGTAGAGTGTGGAGGAGGAGGAGGAGGATGGTGGCGTTGGTGATGATAAGGATTGCCATAGTGGTGGTAGTGGTGACGGTGGTGGTGGTGGTGGTGGTGGTGGCGGCGGCAGGAGCAGTAGTGATGATGATGATGATGTTCGTGTATCTTCAAAGAAAAACCTCAACAGAAGCCGTTTTTTAAACAACTAGGTTAACGTCGGAAGATAAGAACTTTCCAGAATCTGTCCTGAGGAAAAACAAATGTTACCATGACATTTGCAGCCATGAAATCTCGATGGTGCTTTATTAACCTACTCAGCTATTATCATCATCATCATCATCATCATCATCATCCTCATCATCATCATCATCGTCTTCATCATCTTTATCACCATTATCATTGAAGGCGGCGAGCAGGCAGAACCGTTTGCATGACAGGCAAAAATGCTAAGCGGCATTTTCGTCCGTTCTTTACGTTCGGAGTTCAAATTCCACGAAGGTTAACTTTGCTTTGCATCGTTTCGGGGGCCGATAAAATAAATACCAATTTGATCAATGAGATCGATGTAATCAAATAACACACTTTCAATGAACTTGCTGGCCTTGTACCAAAGTTTGAAATCATTCTTCTGTATTATTATTATTATTATTATTATTATTATAGCTGTTAACGCGATGAGCTGGCAGAATCGTTAGCACACTAGACGAAATGCTTGGCGGTATTTCGCCCGTAGCTACGTTCTGAGTTCAAATTCCACCGAGGTCCACTTTGCCTTTCATCCTTTTGGGGTCGATAGAATAAATACTATAAAGGGTGCTACAATTAATAAGGTTAATTATATATATATATATATATATATATATATGTATATATGTATATATATATATATATATATATATATATATATGCACACACACGATCAGCTTCTTTCGGATTCCGCCTACCAAATCCACTCACAAGGCTTTGTTTGGCTCCAGGTTATAGTAGAAGACAATTGCCCAAGGTGTCATGCAGAGGGACTGAACCCGGAACAATGTGATTGGGAAGCAAGCTTCGTACTACACAGCCACGCATGTATATTTATATAATATAATACATATATATATATATTACATTATATTGTATTGTATTATATGTGTATATTATATACATATATATATATATAAGCAATGTTAATTCTCTAAATGAAGTATTAACAGTAACTGCACGATAAAGTGTAGTATATTGCCACTTAAGTGTGGCTGACCCCTAGGGGTGGATGTTACTGTTGCTTTTAGTCCCAGGAGGACATCTCCTCCAGCTGGCTTATCGACACACGGGCAAACAGGACACAGTCGTGTGTCGATAAGCCAGCTGGAGGAGATGTCCTCCTGGGGCTAAAAGCAACAGTAACATCCACCCCTAGGGGTCAGCCACACTTAAGTGGCAATATACTACACTATATATATATACTTTATTTAAAAGCAGCAGAAATATAACAAAACTTACTCCGGGATATATATAAATATATATATATATATATATGGTTGTGTATGTATGTATAAAAATGGGGAGTGTTTAGTCGGAAGTTTCGTCAGCGATTCCTTTCTCTGAAAACAGGTTATTCTGATACGGCTGTAATGGTGGCAAAAATTCTGTGTAAACAGTCGCCAGGAATAATAACCCTTATTTGGAATCGAGAATCGACACTGCGTTCTTTGTTCAGTACATCAGTGCATTTTTTGGTTCATTCGAGTACATTGTGTGTGTGTGTGTGTGTGTGTGTGTGAATGCGTTTGTATATAAGTGTATATATATATATATATATATGTTTGAATATATATATATATATATATATATATATATATATGTTTGAATATATATATATATATATATATATATATATATATATATATATATATATATATATATATATATATATATATATATATATATATATATATATATATATATATATAGAGAGAGAGAGAGAGAGAGAGAGAGAGAGAGAGAGAGAGAGAGAGAGAGAGATATTAATATTTCTAAGTCTCTCTAAAGGAGACTACGGCAGCGGTACCGAAAACCATAGCAAATAAGACCACCAGAAGCATCAACGCCTTCAACAACAGCAACAACAATACTAATAATGGCAAACCTTCACTTTTAACCATCGTCCACAACAACAGCAAAAACAAAAGTAAGAGAGAAAACAACAACAACAACAGTAAAATCAACGACTTTATACGTTCATATTGCAATGGCGGTCAAATGGCGGTGGGGAGTCAATGATAGCAATTATACAATAACAACAACAACAAAAACGGCCCCGAAACAGCAACAACAATAAGAAACACAAAAAAAAACCAATTGTGACAAGAAAAACGATCCCAAAACAAGAAGGAGGAGGAGGGGGGGAGAAGAAGAAGAAGAAGAAGAAGAAGAAGAAGAAGAAGAAGAAGAAGAAGAAGAAGAAGAAGGAGGAGAGGAGGAGGAGGAGGAGAAGAAGAAGAAGAAGAAGAAGAAGAACAACAACAACAACAACAACAACAGCAGCAACAAGAAGAAGAAGAAGGAGGAGGAGAAGGAGAAGAAAAAGAAGACGAAGTAGAAGAAGAAGAAGAAGAAGAAGGTGGAGGAGGAGGTGGAGAAGAAGAAATTTGTGGTGGCGGTGGTGGCGGTGGTGGTGGAAGGAGGAGAAGAAGAACAACAACAATAACAACAACAGCAGCAACAAAAACGACAACAACAACAACGTCACCAAGAACGTCAACAACAATAATATTGAAACATTAACTGTAACATCAACAAACATCAACAACAACAACAACAATTGTAACGAAGACAACATTAACGGTTACAATAGTTAAAACTTCACAGAGAACAACAACCTTATTTAACGCCATTTCTCGTTCACTCCTCTTTTTTTCTTTTCCTTTTTTCGTATTTATTCTTTTATTCTACTATTCTTTTATTCTTTGGGTTCTTTTTATTCTGGTTTTATTCCTATATATATATATATTTGTTTTATCTTTTTATTATTATTATTATTATTATTGTTTGTTTGTTTTTTTTCAAACGGTGTGGCCCGTTAAGAGAAGATAATTTCATATTAGAGGAGAACCTGATGTGTTTCGCATTGATGTCTGAAGCCGCAATTGTCATAAAAACAAATGGCGACCAAGCTAAATGTGATCTGAAAGGTGAAAGAGAGGGAGGGAGGAGGTAAAGAGAGAGGGGGGAAATAGAGAGGGAAAACAAGAGAGTTGTGGGCAGAGATTTGTAACGTAACGGCCATTTTTGTTTTGGAGAGATTTGACTTGAGTCATAAACAACCGGTGTTTTTAAATTGGTGTGCTTTGGTTGACTGTTGGTATGAGAGAGGGGGGACGGGGGGAGTGGAGGGGAGGATAATGGTGAGGAGAGAGGGGGACAGAGGGGGAGTAGAGCAAGATGATTACAGAAATGGGAGATGAAGCAGGAATGAAGAGAGGCAGGAACAGACATTGTGTGTGCGTGTGTGTAGTAGAAGCTCTTGAAGGAATATAGCCAAGCGGTTACAATATCGCATTCATGATAGCGAGATCGAGGTTTCAATACGTTGTGTTCTTGAGCAAAACACTTCCTGTCACGTTTCTCTGCGATCACTTCAACACCTGACGCGTGGTGTACCGTAGACCCGTTCAGGAAACGTCGATTTGATGGAAGATGTGAGCTAATGTACAACACATATATATGATCGCCATTAGCAAATCATTTGTGCAAGTCATTCAACGAGAAACCGTAGTGCCGTCTTTCTCGAACTACAAATGACTGCCACACACGAAGCTCGCAATAAAAGGATGATACACAACCAAAGTTTATGGAGTTTAGGTAGTAAAAATGCGATTAGATGAATATTATTTTCATTACTTTATTGAACAATTATCTTTACGCTTAACTGAATTACTCACAAGTATATTAAATACGGGAGAAAAAAATAACTTTTAAAGACACAAAACACAAATACGATGAGATGAAACAAGAACTGCGATTACTTTCATAATTCGGTTTTGGAAGAATATAGGATCTTGAGGTGTTTTAAAACGCTGTGTTGAACAGATAACAGGGTTTATTTGGGTCGAATTATTTGGGGGTTTGTGGAGTGTTAAGGGCGACTGCAAGCTGTTATTTAATAAAATCTGTGTCAGTGAAATTTGGATCAAAGGGGATTCGTTGCAAAGATACAACATAACACGAGATAACACATCAAATATGATTTTTTTAAAATGTTTGTTGGAATATGTATGTATATTTGTGTACGTTCACACACACACAAATGTGTATGTGTATCTGTGTGTGTGTGTGTGTGTGTGTGTGTGTGTGTGTGTGTGTGTGTGTGTGTGTGTGTGTGTGTGTAGATATATACACGAGGGAGTGAACGGAAATAGAAGATGGCTCTCATATATTTCATAGGAATTAGAAATAATTTAATAACAGCTTGACTCAGCGCCATGCAGCTTGAGGTTTCATAGGTTCGTAGAATAAACATATGACAGACAATTATGCGGAGAAAAAATTAAATATATTAAACATAACAGCTTGGCTATGAAATACAAAATAGAGAGAAAAACGAGAGAAATAGAGGCAAAACGAGAGAAAACAAAGAGTGGAGACTTACAGGCGATGAATATTTAAGTATAAATATATAGGTGTTTATATTGATAGATCCAACTTACACAGAGTACAAACGACAGAGAAAATTAAAGGGGAGGAAGATGTTATAAGTCCAACAGCTGTTTTGATTCCCCCGTAAAGACATCGAAGTCTAAGTTTGAATCATTTGAGCGCCACTAAGTTTCTGCCATACTGAGACACTCTAGATTTCATCTGGTAAATATATTTGATCAGTGTTAGCGTATATATATATATATATATATATATATATATATATATATATATATATATATATGGTATTTTCATATAAGCTTAAAGCTTATGGCAATCACCGTTCAATGACTAAGAAAAATAGTCTAATAAAGGGGCATATAAGCCCTCGACAGAAAGGCTTTCCAATCCGCGTGGGAGTCGAACCCACATCGCTTTGTTAACACGACACGCGTAAACAAAAGGATATGGGCTCGACTCTCACGCGGATAGGAAAGCCTTCTTTTTTTCTGTCGAGGGCTTATTTGCCCCTTTATTAGACTATTTTTCTTAGTCATTGCACGGTGATCGGTCTAAGCTTTAAGCTTATATAAAAATACTATATTATATATATATATATATATATATATATATATATATATATAGCCTGGACGTCAATAAATAAATAATACTGTACGCGCGAATTGGAAAAGGAACGAAGTATTAGGCGTATGTTATTAGGAAAATGAAAATCATAACAAACTTTGTCTTATTACAGAAGGTAGTTTGAAATCAATAAGCTGTTTGTACGAAACATGCTGTTACTAAATACAATAAGTAATATGTAATATGTGTAACAACAAATATTATGAAATTACAGAGTAGTTTGTTTACGTTGTTGATATTGATATTAACATTGAGGTAAGATTTGGATCAACTACAAGCGGTGTAATATAGATAGAAAGAATATATATATATATATATATATATATATATATATATATATATATATATATATATATATTTACATATGTAAATTACTTATGTATTTATGCATATATATATATAA
>NC_142952.1:32334945-32337445 GCF_046866305.1 Octopus bimaculoides | reverse complement strand
ATTATTATTATTATTATTATTATTATTATTATTATTATTATTATTATTATTATTATTATTATTATTATTACTATTACTATTATTAACATGACGAACAGGTGGAATCGTCAGCATGTCAGACAAAATGCTTGTCAGTATTTATTCCAGCTTTACGTTCCGAGTTTCAAATTCCGCCAATGTCGACTTCCACTTCCACCCTTTCGGGGTCGATAAAATAAACACCATTTGAACCGTGTGGTCGATGCAATCGACTGACCTCTCCACACGACCACCTCCGCCAATAAAACCGTTGGTCGTGTGCCAGAATTCGTGACCATCATTATTTGTCATTATTTTTATTTATTCTTTCTTATATTCGATATCCATGCTTCTGCTTGGCATTCGGGAGTTTAAGTAGAAGTATCGACAATGTGATAAATGAAACGAACTGCCTTAACGCCCCTAATTCCATGTTTTCAAATTGATTCTCCAAATATACACAGCCGACTTTCCACGGACGGTGGTTATCAAAGATAATTGTTACTTAGACATTCTTACGGATGTACGTTTAGCGTCAATAACATGCTCGACTGATGATTGGTGACTGATGATTAATCAAGAGAAAACAGCCGATAATAACCCAACCCTGATCGTAATTGAACAAGGCCAACAAAGCATTGATTAAAGTAAGCGGAGCCGCCATTTGTGAAGTAGAAAGAAAGAAGCGAGAAAGATGACGTGAGAAGAGAAGAGACGGGTTGATACAAAAACGGGGATCGGAGTAAACGAAAATAGAAAGACGTATTGTAACGCGCGTTTAATCTTGGTTGATATTGTTCCGTAAATAGTAATAAATTGAGATTTTGTAATTCGAAACCAAAACTTCATGATTATTTTTAAGTTGGTCTCTTGTATTCGTCTTCCAATTACTCTCCGTTTTATATAATGTTTATTCATTTCTTTTCATTTTTTTCTTTTCTTTTTTGTTTTCCTTTAACATTCGAGATTCTAGTAACTTTCAATTTATTTTCACACGGTTTTACATCCACCATTTTCTTAATGGAATGAAAAGATGTCGGCAGCGATTGATTATTTTTTCCTTTCTTTAATTTTTTGGTTCTTTTTTGTTGTTGTTGTTTTGTTTTGTCTTTTTTGCCTTTTACTTGTTTCCGTCATTTAACTGTGGCCATGCTGGGGCACCGCCTTGATGAAATTTGAGTCGAATGAATCAACCTTGGTACTCATTTTTTTTTCTTAGACCTGTTACTTATTTTATTGGTCCCTTTTGCCGAACTGCTAAGATACGGGGATGCAAACACACCAACACCGGTTGTTCAGGGGTATGAGGGACAAACTCAGGTGCGCGCACGTGCATACACACACACACATATATAAGCCCATCGCATGTATATGTGTGTGGGGTGTGCGCCCAAGAAAACGCCCAAGAAAACATTCGCACATAAACTTTAAAGACATAATAGATATATTGTGTAAAGTTTTCAGTGAAAAGAGCTCATTGTTCAACACACATTGGAAGTGTGTGACCATAAAGGAAAACAACGACGTGGACTACATCCCATATACTGGTAGAGTAAAGAGGGAATGCGAGAAGTTTAAGCTGGATGAATTAACGCCAGATATGTTCAAATGTCTGATTTTTACACAGAGACATACTGCCGAAAAGGACGCAGAAGTTAGAACTAGAATTCTCGCAAAGCTGGAACAAAACCAGGATGTAACCCGACAACAAGTGTCAGAAGAATGTGAAAGGATAATCAAATTAAGACACTACGCAGAGGAAATTGAATGTGAAGATTGTTTCCAAGTAAAGCAAGTACGAAATAATCAGAATAAAGATTAAAGTGCTTTCTAAAAAACACGACAGAAATCGGGTAACCAACGCATGTTTTGCATGTGGTGTTATACACCTGAGGAAATATAGGACATATAAAGGTTCACTGTAGAACGAAGATGAAAAAAAAAACGCCAGAACAAAAGAAAAAGAACGAATAGTGTGTCATCGGAAGAAATTGGTAATACAACAATGAGGAAATTCGTGAAGGTGAAAATCAAAAATTCAAGTGTTAAAATGAAATTAGACACTGGATGTGATATCACCATTATAAACGAAAAAAACTTGGAAATATGTCGGTAAGCTGAAGTTAATTAACTTGAAAAAGGTAGCACATAGTGTTACGGGAAAAAGATTATATTTTTTCGGTGAATTCATATGTAATGTAACATTTCGAGGTCAAACGAAAAAGGTAAAGAAATATGCGTTAAAAAGTTCACTTACTTTATTCGGCACAGAGTGGATGGAACTGTTCAAGTTGTGGAATAAGCCCATAAATGTTTTGAGTGGAAACATAGTCGGTTCATTCGAAGGTTCGAATTCAGCTGAAGGACTGAAACAAAAAGTCTACAGTAAGACAGAGTGGAACACATGTATGTAAGCCAAAACGGAATAAGAAAAAATTGCCCACGATAAAAAGTAAACATTGTTCAAAAGTAGATGTTCCGT
>NC_142952.1:32294945-32299945 GCF_046866305.1 Octopus bimaculoides | reverse complement strand
GTGTAATAGACTTTATTGGGTACAACACACGCTTCGACCTGTTCTGGGTCTCTTCAAGTACATCAATAAAAAACCTCGGAGGTTTCTTGAGTCGGCTTATGTACCGCTATATCGTCAGTTAATAAAAATACATATATATATATTTCATATAAGAGTGTATGGATTTTTACACGGAGAGAAGACCCTTGACAGAACTTCTTGCATGCTAAAAATGGCAGTTAAACCCAAACCACGACAAACGGAATTCTCTCTCATATATATATATGGTGGTTTCTACTCCTTATGCAGAGTTTCACCACTTCCTGTACCTACACCTTAGAACCATCATGGCATCTGATGTGGCTTTTTAAACCAGACAATGTTTTGAAAAGACACCCACATAGATTGCATATCCGATTTGGGCCACCAAGAGCTGCAGGTTAGTTCTGATCTTTGTGGATCTTAAAATGTCTTTTGAGGCCTCCGTTAGATTTGCAAACCATCTGACATACATTACTTTCAAAGGTGTGCACAGACATATTGGCAGAATAGTTGGTGGAGGTTCATTTTCCATAAGTTCGCAAATGAGATTTGATCCCAGCAAAAGAAAGGCACGGTCTGTCACGTAACAGACTAATAGGCACTAGGGTGAATAAAAAAATTAATTAACCTTATGTATATACAGACATACATTCAGGAAAGGAGAAAAGATAACAAGAAGAATAAGATAAAAATTTGATCGTGTAACTTTAGACACATGAATTTTTAAGTTATTAAAATAAAACAAAGAGAAACTTTTGCTCAAGGATATAGGGCAAGGCCTGGTGAGGCGGGGGGAATGCTAGCGTAGAGGAGTGTAAATCAATAGCTTTGCTATTTCTTAGTTCTCGAAAATTGGAACATGAACTAGAAGATGAATGATTACAGATACAACAACAAAACTTCCAATAAATGGTGTCTCAAATAATCATCATGTTCAAATATTACTAATGTGATAGCTAGAGGAAATTATCTGCACTTGTTTGAATGTTAAATAGATTTAGTTCAGCGAGATCAAATTTGAAATGAAAATAAACATAATGTATGTGTTAAATATGTAATGAGTCGTTTTATTAGTGATTTTAATGTATGGAAACATGTATGTGTACATATACGTACGTATATTGCAGAATGACAGAGTGCTTACGTAACATTTTCAGAATCATTATGCAATCATGTACTCATCTCATCAGTGTACCACAGTTCACTCTGCCCTTTTGCGTGTATATACATATTAGTAGGCGTAGGAGTGGCTGTGTGGTAAGTAGCTTGCTTACCAACCACATGGTTCCGGGATCAGTCCCACTGCGTGGCACCTTGGGCAAGTGTCTTCTACTATAGCCTCGGGCCGACCAAAGCCTTCCCCCCCCCCCAACATCACTTGACAACCGATGGTGGTGTGTTTATGACGCCGTAACTTAGCGGTTCGGCAAAAGAGACAGATAGAATAAGTACTAGGCTTCTAAAGAATAAGTCCTGGGGTCGATTTGCTCGACTAAAGGCTGTGCTCCAGCATGGCCGCAGTCAAATGAGTGAAACAAGTAAAAGAGTATATATATTTTATTTATTTATTTGTTTACACATATATATGTAATTATATATGTGTGTGTGTGTGCCTGTGTGTGTGTGTGTAGTTATATAGTCGCGCATACATATGTGTATAGAGACAGTCATTTAGGAATATATATAGACATTTATAGATATACATGTGTGTGCGTGTATACATATGTGTGTGCATATTTCTATATATATATATATATATATATATATATATATATATATATATATATATATATATACATACATACATATATATATATATATATATATATATATATACATATATACATATATATATATATATATATATATATATATATATATATATATATATATATATATATATATATATATATATATATATATATATACATATATACACTTGCATATTATATACTATATTATATTATTTTATACTGTATATAATGTATATTATCCATATATATATATATGACGCTTAACTGAGAGGATGATAGGAAAAAACTTGGAAGCGCTGTGTCCTCGCTTTCAATTTCGTTTTCACAAGAGCTTTCAATAAAGGAAAACAAAACATTGTGTTACAAAAGCAAACGCAATATAACTTCACAGGAAAGAAAAAATCACACAAGTTTGTTGTGTGAGCGTGTATAAGTATACATACATATATGTGTTTGTGTGTTGAAGACGGTTAAGAAGGCCTGCTGTGCAGTCTCCATTTCATCGGTCGGCTGATTATGCAGACGAACTGTCCCGCCATGTTTAACAAGTAAGTCTCTCTACGCAATAAAAAAAAAATGATTGACGCAGACGACCTTATTAGCTCAATACTAAACGGACAAAGCTAACAAGCAAAATAACAGTAATTGCAACAACAAAAACCACGATGACGACGACGACAATAGTAATAAAAATAAATAATAATAATAATAATAATAATAATAATAATAATAATAATAATAATAATAATAATAATAATAATAATAATGATGATGATGGGTATTTTGGGTTTCGTATATTTTACCCCCAGTGTCACTTTGATGGCCTGGAAGCGCAATGGCTCATTGGTTAGGGCAGCGGACTCGCGGTCATAGGATTGCGGTTTCGATTCCCAGTCCGGGCGTTGTGAGTGTTTATTGAGCGAAAACACCTAAAGCTTAACGGGGCTCCGTTAAGCTTTAGGTGGTGGTAGTAGTAGTGGTAGTGGTGGTAGTGGTGGTGGTGGAGGTGTATGTATAACATAAAATTTATGTACATATGTATGTTTATGCACATGTATACATACACATATATATATATGTCTGTATATGTATGCATATACAGGGGTTGGATAAAATAATGGAAACACCTAGCATCATGATTTTGAAATATCTATAAAGCCGTCAAAAGCTTGTTTATTTTTGTTTTTTTTTATTTATTATTAGTGTTGCTTAATATGTTTTGCTAAAATTGTTGTTTTTTTTTTTTTTAGATATCATCAGAAAAAGGTAATTAAAATTCATTAAAACGACAGATCTATCGGACTTTCAAAGTGGTCAAATTGTTGGTGCTCGTATGGCAGGTGCTAGCGTAACGAAAACAGCCGAAATGTTTGGTGTATCAAGAAGTACTGCCTCGAAAGTAATGACAGCCTTTGAGAAAGAAAGAAAAACTTCCTTGTCGAAACACAACTCCAGAAGAAAACCAAAACTTTAAGATAGGGACCGCCGAACTCTTACGCAAATTGTTAGAAAGGATCACAAAGGTACAGCTCCCAAAATTACTGCAGAGTTTAATGACCACCTCGAGAACCCAGTTTGCATAAAAACTGTTCGCAGGGAGCTGCACAAACCGGACTTTATGGGAGGGTTGCAATCAGAAAAACCACTACTTTCAAAAACGAACGTTGCAAAGCATGTAGAATGGAGTAAAAACCTACAGAATTGGTCCCTAGAGCAGTGGAAGAATGTTATTTTTTTAGACGAGTCATCCTTTACCTTATTTCTGATCACCGGTGTAATTGGGCTAGCCTTGTCACATTCTGTGTCACGCTGAATCTCCCCGAGAACTACGTTAAGGGTACACATGTCTGTGGAGTGCTCAGCCACTTGTACGTTAATCTCACGAGCAAGCTGTTCCGTTGATCGTATCAGCTGGCACCCTTGTCGTCGTAACCGACGGAGTGCTCCTATATAAAGATTATGGTATATAATAATCCTTTCTAACTTTTCCACAAAGCCAGTATATTGGCGGCGGGTGGGGTCTAGTCGATATTACATCGCCCCCAGTGATCAACTGGTACTTATTTCGTACTTATACGCACGAAGAGCAAAGTTGATCTCAACGGAATTTGAATGCAGAACATAAAACCGCGAAGCATTTTGTCCGGCATGCTAACAATTCTGCCAGCACACCACCTTTGTATATTAAAGAGAGAGAGAGAGAGAGAGAGAGAGAGAGAGAGAGGGAGAGAGAGAGAGAGACAGACAGACAGACAGACAGACAGACAGACAGACAGACAGACAGACAGACAGAAAGAGTTCGTAATAGAGAATGTATATGAATGTATATTAATGTATATGTATATAATATGTATGTATAAACGGAGGTTTGCTTCTGTTACATGTACACGCGTGTGTTTGTGTCTCTCTGCGTGTTCGTAAATGACAGCAAATACGACTTGCCCAGCAGATGAGTGTCTCTCTCTATATATTTATATACCCCGCAATTAACAGGCGTTTACGTGTATACCCAACCATCTACCCGAACAAGTCAGGTGGACACAACATCAAAGAGGAATAGTCAATGGAAAAAGTTGCAGTTATTTCAAGTCTCTTGTAATTATTTCATGGCAGAAGGCATTACCAAACATTTCTCATGGCAGAAGGCATTACCGAACATTTCTCATGGCAGAAGGCATTACCGAACATTTCTCATGGCACACAAGACACGAACAATTGTGACCTATGGCGCATGCGTGATGTCATACTTCGTAATTTCTCGCTCATATTCTCTGTAATTTGCAAGAGTGAAACGATTCGATCGAGAATGGATTTTGGTATTTTGTGTATGGAATGCGATGTGTGTGTGTGTGTTTTATCTTTTATGTTCTTCACTCATTACACTGCGGCCATGCTGGGGAACCGCCTTGAAGGATTTTTAGTCGGGTGAAACGACACTCAGTGCCTTTTCTTTAAGCCTGGTACTTATTTTGTCAGTTTGTTTTGCCGAACCGCTAGGTTACGGGGACGTAAAAGCACCAACAATGGATGTCAAGCAGTGGTAGAGGGTAAATATACACACATACACACACATAAACAGACACATATACGCACACACATACCGTAATGAGGAGCTATCATCGAACGCACGCGTCCATTTGCAAGTAAGTTTCAACTTTATATATATATATATATATATATATATATATATATATATATATATATATATATATATATATATATATA
>NC_142952.1:32264945-32289945 GCF_046866305.1 Octopus bimaculoides | reverse complement strand
ATGTCGGCTATTGGTGACGACTAACTGTCACGACGATAACGAGGCTCGCGTTGAAGAAGCGAGCTATGTGTCGCCATTTTGCTTTCTAAGTTATTTAAATAGACAAGGCGCTAAAATGTCGCTCCGATTTGTCTAATTCGTTTGGATACAATATTAACGAATTAACTGGAATAGAGTTTACATTACGAGAAAACATCCTTAGTTGATGACTGAATTTTAATCATAATTTTCCAATCAACATTTTTCACATGCGCGCCTTCCGTTTCCTATGTATGTATATATTTATATATATATATATATATATATATATATATATATATATATATATATATATATATATATATATATATATATATATATATATATATATATATATATATATATATATATATATATATATATATATATATATATATATATATATATATATACACACATATATAAATAGGCTGTGTGGTAAGTAGCATGCCTACCAACCACATGGTTCCGGGTTCAGTTCCACTGCGTGGCACCTTGGCCAAGTGTCTTCTACTATAGCCTCGGGCCGACCAAAGCCTTGTGAGTGGATATGGTAGACGGAAACTGAAAGAAGCCTGTCGTATATATGTATGTATATATATATATGAATGTGTGTTTGTGTGTCTGTGTTTGTCCCCCCCCCCCATCATCGCTTGACAACCGATGCTGGTGTGTTTACGTCCCCGTAACTTAGCGGTTCGGCAAAAAGAGACTGATAGAATAAGTACTAGGCTTCCAAAGAATAAGTCCTGGGGTCGATTTGCTCGACTAAAAGGTGGTGCTCCAGCATGGCCACAGTCAACTGACTGAAACAAGTCAAAGAGATAAAAAAGATGTATATATATTATTCTATATTTTTCACTAAAATTTAACCATTAGTTTAGATAGATAGATAGATAGATAGATAGATAGATAGATAGATAGATAGATAGATAGATAAATAGATAGATAGATAAATAGATAGATAGATAGATAGATAGATAGATAGATAGATAGATAGATAGATAGCACGTCATTCATAATAAATACTATGTTTTATGTCGAACACAGAGTAAATGAACAGGACGAAAATATATTCAAATCTACGGCTGCCTAGCTGTGAGAGGAAATTGTTGCAATGTAAGCACATTCCTTCTCTGCTTGCGATGTGGAGGAGAAAGAGTTGGCGGGTCTGGAGGAGTCGCCTGACAACACGTTTCGATTTCTGTGGCAGCGGGATATTCTAACTCATCGATTGTGGATTGAGGAATAGAATTACATTCTTGCGAAGGAATATATGGGGGGGGGGGGGGGATATCGGTTTGGATGTACGTCTGTATACATGTTCATATATACATCTATGTATGTGTGTATATATATGTATATATACATACCTATCTATCTATATATCTATCTATATATATATATATATATATATATATATACATCTATGTGTGTATATATATATATATATACATCTCTGTATATATATATATATATATATATATATATATATATATATATATATATATATATATGTATATACATATATATACGTCTTTGTGTGTACATATATATATATATATATATATGTATATACATATATATACGTCTTTGTGTGTATATATATATATATATATATATATATATATATATATATATATATATATATATATATATATATATATATATATATATATATATATATATATGAGTGTATGTATATGTCTTCCTACCTACATATATATATGTATGTATGCATCTGTGTATTTGTATGTATATATATGTATATATATACATAGACATATATATACATATGTATATTTATATGTGTGTGTGTGTAAGTATGTACATAAACGCATATACATGTATATGTACCTGTATGCATATAAGTACACACATTTATACACAAACGTACATTCGTACAAACATACACGCATACATATATATATATATATATATATATATATATATATACATACATATGCACACATACACTTATCTACCGAGACGATGAAATGAGATTAGCATGGCTTATCGTGTCACCTGTTAATCTATATACAGTTGTTACTTTTCTATGTTCAGACCCACTAAATGGATTAGACGGGAATATAACATAGTTTGACATGTAGACAGCAGTGACGGCGGCGGCAGAGTCGGCGGCGGCGATGGTAGTTGTGGTGATAGCTGTAGCGGTGATAGCAGTGGTGACAGGCGGTGGTGACGATAAAACTGATAGTGGCGATGGCAGAGGTGGTATGGCAGTGGTGTTATGATGATGATGTTGATGACGATGATGATGATGATGATGAGGAGGAGGAGGAGGAGGAGGATTACGTTGACTATGACAGCGACCACAACGATGACGACGACGACGACGACGACGACGACGACGACGACGACGAAGACGATGATGATGGTGATGATGATCATGATGGTGGTGGTGGGGGTGATGATGATCATGATGGCGGTGATGATGGTAATGATAAAAATGCTGGTTATGGTAGTGATAATGGTGCTGATGGCACTGGTGGTGGTGGTGGTGGTGGTATCCTTGAAGGAGTCGGTGGTGATGGTGAAGATGCAGTTGGTGGTGCCGCTGGTCGTAATGGAGGCGGCGCCACTTGAAGTCTGTTTTTATATATTTCCACTGATGTTTTATTGCTGCAAAATGTAAATTCTTGAAAAATTGCTTTCAAAAGCTATAAACAGGTTCACATTATTGGTAACGGCAGCGGTGGTGGTGGTGGTGGTGGTGGTGGTGGTGGCGGTGGTGGTGGTGGTGGTGGCGGCGGTGGTGGCGGCGGTGGTGGTGGTGGTGGTGGCGGTGGTGGTGGTGGTGGTGGTGGTGGTGGTGGCGGTGGTGGTGGTGGTGGTGGCGGCGGTGGTGGTGGTGGTGGTGGCGGCGGTGGTGGTGGTGGTGGTGGCGGCGGTGTTGGTGGTGGCGGTGGTGGTGGTGGTGGTGGTGGTGGCGGCGGTGTTGGTGGTGGCGGTGGTGGTGGTGGTGGTGGGGTGGTGGTGGTGGTGGCGGCGGTGGTGGTGGTGGTGGCGGCGGTGTTGGTGGTGGCGGTGGTGGTGGTGGTGGTGGTGGTGGCGGCGGTGTTGGTGGTGGCGGTGGTGGTGGTGGTGGCGGTGGTGGTGGTGGTGGTGGTGGTGGCGGCGGTGGTGGTGGTGGTGGCGGCGGTGTTGGTGGTGACGGTGGTGGTGGTGGTGGTGGTGGTGGTGGCGGTGGTGGTGGTGGTGGTGGTGGTGGCGGCGGTGGTGGTGGTGGTGGTGGTGGTGGCGGCGGTGGTGGTAGTAATTTGGGGGTGGGGGTGTAGATGGTGGTGTTGATGGTGGTGCTGGTGATGATGATGATGTGGGGTGGGGTATGGTTATTAGGATGAGAATCATCATCATCAACATCATCATGGATGACATGATCAGGATCATGATTTCTTATGAAGATCGTGATGATGATGGTGATGACTGGGTGAGGGCGGGGGGGGGGGGGGTGCAGGCAATGAAGATGATGAAAAGGAAGAAGTGGAGGAGGAGAAAAAGATGAGTGAGAAGGGTGAAGAGGATGAGGAGTCCAGGAGTGGTGGAGAAAGAATGGGAGACGGATGTGGTTGTCTTGTTGTTATGATAATTATAACAATGGCGGCATCCAGCTGAAACAGCAATAACAGTCACATGGATGATGATGACGACGACGATGATGATGATGATGATGATGGTGGTGGTGATGGTGGTGGTGGTGGTGGTGATGATGATGATGATGATGATGATGATGATACTGGAACTAGTAATAGTAGTAGTAGTAGTAGTAGTAGTAGTAGTAGTAGTAGTAGAAGAAGAAGAAGAAGAAGAAGAAGAAGAAGAAGAAGAAGAAGAAGAAGAAGAAAAGGACCCTAACCAGGTTAACATCAATAATGGTGAAGTACATAAAATAACAATAATAAACAGCTGTAGCAGCAATACTACTACAACCACCACCACTACTACTACTACTATAATTCGTAATAATAATAATCATAATAATAATAACGACGATGATGATGGTGATGATGATAACAATAATATCGATAATTGAAAAGTAATAATTATAACAGTAATGATAAAAATGATATAAATAATAATTGAATAATAATAATAATAATAATAATAATAATAATAATAATAATAATAATAATAATTGGACTAATGATGAAGATGGTTATGGTAGTAGTAGTAGTAGTAGTAGTAGTAGTAGTAGTAGTAGTAGTAGTAGTAGTAGTAGTAGTAGTTGTTGTTGTTGTTGTTGTTGTAGAAGTGCTAACAACAAGAACAACAACGAGAGTGACGTCGATGAAGATAGAAACGGCTCGAAACATCAAAAACATAAACAAGAGTTGTAAGAAGAAAACGATCACCAACAGTAACAATGATGATGATGATGGTGGTGGTGGTGGTGGTGGTGGTGGTGGTGGTGGTGGTGGTGGTGATGACTTCTTTATTAACCACGAGGGTTTACATTAAGAAAAACGTTAAAGAGTCAACAACATTTATAAGAAAAGGAACGAACCTAACGATATTCATAACAACAATGACAATAAAATTGCAATATCGACCAGAATAACAGGAATAATAACAACAACAACAATGATAATGATGATAATAATAATGATAATAATAATAATAATACAATTAAACCTTGGGAGAGGCATTATGCCGGTAATAAACACACGCACTGGTTCAGTCCTTTATCAATTTATATAGTTTTTTGTTAAATTATTTCATTGCACTCTTGCAATCTCTTCAGTAACTTGTCCCTCCACTTCCATTCTTTCAACACACGTATCCGCATCAAGAATCTTGCACACGAAATACACATACGAAAAATAATAATAATAATAATAATAATAATAATAATAATAACTATAACAATAATAATAATAATAATAATAATAATAATAATAATAATAATAATAATAATAATAATGATAATAATAACTATAACAATAATAACAATAATAACAATAACTATAACAATAATAATAATAATAAAGAATAATAATAATAATAATAATAACAATAACTATAACAATAATAATAATAACAATAACTATAACAATAATAATAATAATAATAATAATAATAATAATGATAATGATAATAATAATAATAATAATAATAATAATAATAATAATAATGATAATAATAATAATGATAATAATAATAATAATAATAATGATAATGATAATAATAATAATAATAATAATAATAATAATAATAATAATAATAATAATGATAATAATAATGATAATAATAATAATAATAATAATAATAATAATAATGATAATAATAATAATAATAATAATAATAATGATAATAATAATAATAACTACAACAGCAATAGCAATATTAATACTAATACTAGTACTACTACTACTACCAATATTACTGATAATAATGGTGGTGGTGGTGATGATGATGATGATGACGATGATGCTGGTAACAACAACAGTATCAACCACAACAACAACAACAACAACAACCACAACAGCAAACACAATAATAGTTTCTTTATTAGGCAAGAGGCCATTAAGTGGAAATATGGCGGCGGATGGTGGATAGGGTTGGGCGGGGGGCGGGGCGGGGGGCGGGGGCGGGTGTGGTATAATTTTACAATGGGATACTTAACATTCATTAAATATTTATCACGTGAGTTAAACAATTAACAAAACCAGAAATAATGTCAACATGTGGCGGGTGGTGGGGTGGGGTGTTGGGTAGGTGGGTGTATGGAGAGCTGTATGCGGTCGATTGATTTGCTGAATGTAGCAGCTCAGTCGGTTTGAAATCGTATTGTATTGTTGTTGCTGCTGTTGGGTTTTTAAAGTGGTGAAGAAAGGGAGGGAGGGAGGGAGGGAGGGAGGAATGAACGCACGAACAAAGGGAAGAATGAATGAAAGAACGAACGAAGGGAAGAAGGAAGAAACGAAAGTAGGAAGGAACGAAGGGAGGAGGGAAGGAAGGAACGAAGGAACGAACGAACGAACGAACGAACGAATGAACGAAAGATCAAAGGGAAGAAGGAACGTAAGACCGAACGAAGGGAAGAAGGAAGAAACGAAGGCAGGAAGGAACGATTGAAGAAAGAAAGAAAGAAAGAAAGAAAGAAATAAAGAACTAAAGAAAGAAAGAAAGAAAGGAAGAAAGAAAGAAATAAAGAAAGAAGGAAGGAAAGAAAGGAGACGAAGAATGAACAAGGACTCGTATTATATTTTTCCCTTTGGATGAATGATAACGATTGCACAAGATCTCACCAATGTGCCACAGCTGTAAAAATGTGTCGAAACAACTGTAACGATTTTAAATAAGGAATGCCGTTCATTCAATTTCATATCGTTTATCTATTTCTATAAACTTTATGGATACTACAGAATTCCTGATGTATATCCAGTAGCTTATGATGACACCAGATAGCCAATGACTGTGGATGAGCTTTGCACAACATTCTACAAGGTTTTACCCGCAACTTATTTAACTATATATACATACATACATACATACATACATACATATATACATATATATATATACATATATATATATATATATATATGCCTTTCAACTATGTCTATCATCTATCTGTCTATGTATACGTGTGTGTGTGTGTGTTCTGAAACTCATTAATCTCAATCACATATCCGACCCACCACTCTCTGTCTCCCCATTACCGACAAACATAAAACTAGCACTGTAACTACTACTACTACTACTACTACTACTACTACTGCTACTACTACTACTACTATTGCTACTGCTACTACTACTACTACTGCTGCTACTACTACTACTGCTACTACTACTACTACTACTGCTACTGCTACTACTACTGTTGCTACTGCTACTACTACTACTACTGCTGCTACTTCAGATGATGATGATCATCATCATCATCATAAACATCATCATCACCACCTCAACATCATCATGGTTACAGTGATGGTCGTGATGATGATGATAGTGATGGTGACAATAATGATGACGACGACGAAGGTGGTGGTGGCTGTTGTTGTTGTTGTTGTTGTTGTTGTTGGTGGTGGTGGTGGTGGTGGTGGTGGTGGTGAGGATGACTGCTGGTAGTGGCGGTGGTGCTACTTAATCACCAGCGTAAGCGGACAAGCAAAAGCAACCACAACCACAACACTACCACTACCATCTCCCACCACCATCATCATCATCATCATCATCACCATTACCACAACCACCACCACTACCACCATCATCATCATCATCACCAACCAACGATAAAAGGGGAATAAAGAGAAACGAAAAACGTGAGAAGGCAGCCAAAGCAATAAAAGCAAACAGCAAACCAAAACAAAATTCAGATATAAATTTGCAAAAATACAAAGCAGAAATCTAAAATATACGTGACTCGAGTCGACTTTCAATCAAACTAACGTCTCGCTTTCTAATCTGAGATAATCTATGGCCTTATATGCCTTTTAACGATCAATCTTTTATAATGGTGACTGTTCTGTCGTCTGCTTTCGTTGTCGTTTGAAGAGAAACAGACGGTTATTGAAGTGTTATAGGAAACAGACCAACCACCATATTAACAGATGTCTGATTGTTCCGATATTTTAAGGATTTTTGCCATGAAAATATCAGACCAAATACTGGCATTGAATTCTTTAGTTGAGGTAATATTTCATGATGCCAAAATACGGATATAGTATTATTATTGTTATTGTTATTGTTATTATTCGTTTTAAAGGAAGAAGTGTGTAACACATTCTCATCGACCTTGCTTTTCTACAATCTTTTATCAGGGCTAACGTTCTATCGTCTGCTTCGTTGTTGTTGATTGAAGAAAAACAGACGATAGTCAAAAAGAATCGCCATACAAATAGTTCTACCTATATTCTTTAATTGTTTGTTTTTTACTTGTTCCAGGCATTGGACTGTGGCCATTCTGGAGCACTGCTTTGAAGGGCCTCAGTCGAACGAATCGACCCCAGTACTTGCGCTTTTGTGCTAAACTTTGCTACTTATTCTATCGGTCTCTTTCCGGAACAGCTAAGTTACGGAGATGTAAACAAACCAACACTGGTTGTCAAGCGGTTGGGGATGACAAACACGGGCGCTAAAAATTATAAAAATATTTTATTCTTTTATTTGTTTCAGTCATTTGACCGCGGTCCTGCTGGAGCACCGTCTTGAAGGGTTTTAGTCGAGCAAATCGATCCTACGGCTTTTTGTTTTAAACCTAGTACTTATTGCATCGATCGCTTTCGACGAAACGCTAGATTACAGTGACGTAAACACACCAACACCGGTTGTCAAGTAGTGATGGGTTGGGACAAACACAGACATAAACACACACACACACACACACACACACACACACATATATATATATATATATATATATATATATATATATATATATATATATATATATATATATATATATATATACATAAATATACATATATATGCATAAATATACATATTTATACATATATATACACACATATATATACATTCATACATATATATATATATACGACGGGGTCCTTTCAGTTTCCTTCTACCAAATACACTCACAAGGCTTTGGTCAGTTCGAGGCTTATAGTAGAAGACACTTGCCCAAGGTGCCACGCAGTGGAACTGAGCCCAGAACTATGTGGTTGAGAAGCAAGCTTCTTACCACACAGCCACGCAATAAGATTTTTCAAACATCGAATGGCTATGAGGATCCAACTACGTAAAGCAGAAATCAAAGTGATCCATAGGTTAAAAAAAGATGGTTGAGAAACCCTAAGTAAGATGAATAACTGAAGTGACCCGTCTTGCAGGTCCCTTAACAGCATGAATGTCACCGAATCTCAATTCCGCTCTCACGCTTTTCAAAAATCAAATTCCATGATTTTGTGCTTACGCAGTAAAATCGAAAAGTACGTTTAGATTTTATTTTCTGAGCAATACGCATGTGCGTATCTCCATTTGTGTTTGATTCTGTATTAAGATAACGATGGCTTGTTCTTCGTCGTTCATGTGACAGAGACCTAAAGCAACAATAACAGAAATTATACAATAAAATACTACAACTACTGTTACTACTAGTGTTAATAATAATAATACTAATGTTACAATACACGGAAACAAAATTGCAAATCAATAGAATATATTGGAATATGAAGATCCTACTTGTGTATATTTGATCGAATGTTGTAACAATAATATTTATCGATCTATCGTCTTCAATATATTCATTCTTTAGCCGGCTAATTGCTGTTGACTGACCATTTAAGCTCAATCGAAACGGTAAAGAGAATATCGTTGTACGGAAAGTAGAAGCCATTCGAAGGACAAAAATGAATAAAAAAGAGAGAAAAGAGAAAATATATTCGAACCGTATGTCGAAGAATTATACTTCATCCATTAATAATGGAGATATATCAGTTGATAGCATTGCTTAACAACCCCCGCTTCCTTGTGAAAACAAAATGGAGGAAAATCTCCTTGAAAAATTAAGTACCTTCTGCTCTACAAGAGGATTTGGACACTTGTACACGTGTATGTATGTATGTATGTATGTGTGAATGTATGTATGTATGTATGTATGTATGTATGTATGTACGTACGTATGTATGTATGTGTGTATGTATGCATGCATCTATATATGTATTTGTGTATATATATGTGTATATATTTTTATGTTTACATGTGTGTATCTATGTATGCGTATGTGTTTCTAAATTTGTATGTATGCATGCATGTATGATTCTCTATATGTATGTATTTGTGTATATATATATGTGCGTATATATGTATGTTTACATGTGTGTGTCTATGTATGTTTATATATGTGTCAATATATGTATGTTTACATGTGTGTGCCTATGCGTGTGTGTTTCTAAATATGTATGTATATATATATGTGTGTGTGTGTTTGTGTATGTATGTGTATATACATGTGTGTGTGTATGTATGTTCATATCCAAGTATGTATGCCATATACGAATGTAATATGTATGTTAATACGTGCATGTACATACGCACGTGTGTGTGTGCACATGTATGCATACAGATATGTGTATATGTATGCACATATGTATGCGCGTATATATTTGTAGGAATGTATATAAATAATGTACATGTGTGCATTGATACATGTATATATATATATATATATATATATATATATATATATATATATATATATATATATATATATATATATATATTTGTGTGTGTGTGTGTGTGTGTGTATGGTGAAGACGCATGGCTGAGTGGTTAGAGCGTCGGGCTCACAATCATGACGTAGTGAGTTCGATTTCCCGGACCGGGCTGTATGTTGTGTCCTTGAGCAAGACATTTTATTTCACATTGTTCCACTTCCCTTAGCTGTAGAAATGAGTTGAGATGTCACTGGTGCCAAGTTGTTGGCCCTTCCCTTGGACAACATCGGTGGCATGGAGAGGGGAGGCTGGTATGCATGGGTGACTGCTGGTCTCCCATAAACAACCTTACCCGGACTTGTGCTTCGGAGGGGAACTTTCTAGGTGCAATCCCACGGTCATTCATGACCGAAGGGGGTCTTGCTCCCTTTTACACTATATTTGTCCTTCAAGCAACAAGAAAAAAAACTAAGGAGCATTGGTCATTTATGGCTTCTACTGTGCCGAGAAAGACTATTTTGGGCGTATTTGTCGCAGACTGAAACTTCTCCCTAAGAGCATAGACATACATCGTTAGCAGACAAGAATCGTCTGGCACGGGCGCCGGGACTGCCAGATCATGTGATTTCAGCATACTGTGTTTCTTCGGTAGCAGTTGTTCGATCGCTGCATAGCGGCCAAATCTCACTGCCAACAATATATAAAATATATTGAGATATAGAATAACAGTGACTGAGAAGTCATTGATATCACTGGTAGACAGCAGGTTAATTACTGTGCAGATATTATTCTGAGCCACTGTTTTACACACACACACACACACACACACATATATATATATATATATATATATATATATATATATATATATATATATATATATATATATATATATATATGTATATATATATATATATATATATATATATATATATATATATACATAGTGAAGTATATTGCCACTTAAATGTGGCTGACCCCTAGGGGTGGATGTTACTGTTGCTTTTAGCCCCAGGAGGACATCTCTTCCTAAAAGCAACAGTAACATCCACCCCTAGGGGTCAGCCACATTTAAGTGGCAATATACTTCACTGTTAATACCTCGTTTAATATATACCACGCGAATTGCGTATATATTTTTTGAGCTAACACTTTTATATATCCCATGAAATGCTGAGTGTATTATTTCCAGTTACTATCTTCGTATATCACACGAATTGCCGCGCATAATATTTTGAGATATCATTCATATATATATATATATGCCATACGAATTGTTGTTTATGTTATTTTGAGTTACCGTTTTATATATATCATAAATTGCATTGCGTATTATTTTCTGATACTATCTTCATATATCACACGTATTGGTGTGCATGATATTTTAAGATATCATTCATATATATCATACGAATTGTTTGTGTATATTATTTTGAGCTACAAGTTTTATATTTTATTTATCACATTAGTCTCTACACAGCTACCATCTTCCTTATATCACATAAACCATGTATTACTTTCAACGACTGTGTGTATTAATTCAACTGTTATTTTTATATATCACATGAACTGCCAGGTTTATATTACACGTGAAGAGCAATTTTCTCTGTAATACATGAACTGTTGTATATCTTCCTTTGATCTTCCATTTTATAAATCACGTGAACTGCTATGTATATCATTTTAAACCGCCATTTTCCCTATAACACACAAACTTCTGTTATATTACTTGGAATCGCTATATTTTTATATTATTTTCAATAATAATTAACCCACTCTTGAGACCGACAGATCAATGCATTAAGCGTGGGGGAGAATGTAGAAATAAATAATTGTATATAAGCAAACACGGTTATGGCGTTTGTTTTCTTCTTCTCTCTGTAATATTTTTACATCATTTCGATATACATACCTCCTATAAAATGGCGGAATCATAACAACGGAGCTTCCAAACCCTGACAGGAAGAAAGAGCTTTTCAATATGATTAAAAACCGGATGGTTTGGATGTTATCAAAAGGAATTCAACTTGCGTAGAAGACAACAAATACAGCGAATGTTTCCCAAGAGCGTTTATCAAGGTTAAACAGGTGAAGGTGGGAAACCCTCTTTCAGAAGAAGAGAGCTACAAGATGGACGTATCCAAAGTTTGGTTATACAACAGGAAATTGATAACTGATGGCTGCTACATGGATTTTATCCTCCTGTCCACTCTTGACTAAAACATTTAATGCATGTAACGATGTTTGCATTTCACTCTATCAATCTATCGATCGATAACTCTATCTGTCTATCAATCCAGCTTTCTGGTTAGGCCATGTTCCCAAACCAATGCCTATCTTCCTCGTCAGGTATCACAACCATATCTTCCATTTAATATCCAGTATTTTCTTCAAGTTCATTGATATATGCTCTTCTTGGTTTACTCTTTTACTTGTTTCAGTCATTTGACTGTGGCCATGCTGGGGCACCGCCTTTAGTCAAGCGCAAATCGACCCCAGGACTTATTCTTTGTAAGCCTAGTGCTTCTTCTATCGGTCTCTTTTGCCGAACCGCTAAGTGACAGGGACGTAAACACACCACCATCGGCTGTCAAGCGATGGTGGGGGGGACAAACACACACACAAACACACACATATATATATATATACATATATACGACGGGCTTCTTTCAGTTTCCGTCTACCAAATCCACTCACAAGGCTTTGGTCGGCCCGAGGCTATAGTAGAAGACACTTGCCCAAGGTGCCATGCATTGGGACTGAACCCGGAACCATGTGGTTGGTAGGTAAGCTACTTACCACACAGCTACTCCTGCGTTTGCTGACGTCTGTTTATCTACGTGTGGGCTTCCAGAGAAGGAGATCCCTGGATATTTCCCCCTTGATCTTCCAGTAATGCCCTGCATAATGTGTTCTTTCTCTGATTACCGAGGTGATGAGAGGAAGACTGCTATATAGTCACTGTTTTGTAAGGTGTTGCTACCACGAACGACTGAAAACTGCACGAAGTATTCTCGTGTGGTAGTGGTTTTCTGATTGCAGCCCTCCCGTAAAATTCGGCTTTGTGCAGCTCCCGGCGAACAGTTTTTGTGGAAACTGGGATCCCGAGGTGGTCATTAAGCTCTGCAGTAATTTTGGGAGCTGTACTTTTGTGATCCTTTCTAACAATTCGCGTAAGAGTCCGACTGTTCTCATCTGAAAGTTTTGGTTTTCTTCTGGAGTTTTGTTTCGACGAGGAGGTTTTTCCCTCTTTCTCAAAGGCTGTCATTACTTTCGAGACAGTACTTCTTGATACACTAAACATTTCGACTGTTTTCGTTATGCTAGCGCCTGCCATACGAGCACCAACAATTTGACCTCTTTGAAAGTCCGATAGATCTGTCGTTTTAATGAATTTTAATTACCTTTTTCTGATGATATCCAGAAAGAAACAGCAATTTTAGCAAAACATATTAAGCAACACTAACAATAAATCAAAAAACATAAAAACAAGCTTTTGGCGGTTTTATAAATATTTCAAAATTATGATGCTATGATGCTAGGTGTTTCCATTATTTTGTCCAATCCCTGTATATTTTTATATATCTATGTATCTATCTATCTATCTATCTATATATATATATATATATATATATATATATATATATATATATATATATATATATATATATATATAGTGCATACAACAATGCACGATGGAATGCAGAGCAAACACATACATGCACAGAAAGCCACATCAAGACACACTCAACAGTACACACGAAGTGACACATATGAAAACATACATGAACGCACACATTACACACACATTACACACACACACACACACACACACACACACACACACACACACAAGCATGTATTTCCAGAGAGCATAGATTTCAGAAATTTCTTCCTTCTCTAATGTTTTCCAATTGTGACATTTCGTTAGACAGAGATCTGAGAACATAAAAAGAAAACAAAACAAAGAAAAGAGAAAAAAAAAAACGAAATGAAATAAGATTCAAAAATATATGTTTATGGTGGTGGTGGTGGTGGTGGTGGTGGTGGTGGTCGTGGTGGTCGTCGTGATTAGGAGGGAGAGGAAATAGTAGGGGAGGAGGAATGGGAGGGGAAGGGGTACGACAACGTTGAAGATAATGATGACAATTATCATCATAGTCGTCGTCGTCGTCGTCATCGTCGTCATCATCATCATTGTCATCCTCATCCTCATCATCATCATCATTTTTGTCATCATCATCACAATCAACGTCGTCATCATCATCGTCATCATAATCATCAACATCATCGTCGTCGTCATCATCATCTTCATCAGCATCATCATCATCATCATCATCATCGTCGTCACATTCGTCGTCATCATCATCTACACGCGGCAATACACCGTATTCCGCATCAACGCACACAATACATATATATCAGTACAGCAACACACAGCTATACACACGCACTGGTCTTCCGTCGGTTACGATGACGAGGGTTCCGATCACGGAACAGCCTGTTCTTGAAATTAAAGTGAAAGGAAGATCCATGACGCAGTTCTCGGGGAGATTTAGGGAGACACAGAATGTGACAAAGCCAACCCTTTTCTATTACACTTTAAACTCATTTTTGCCACATATATGTGTTTGTGTGTATGTTTGGTGTACGTTTTTGTGTGTGTGTTTCTGTGTATGTTCTTGTGTGTGTGTATGTTTCTCTGCGTGTGTTTCTATGTGTGTGTGTTTCTGGTTGTGTGTTTGTTTCTGTTTGTGTGTGTTTGTTTGTGTGTGTGTTTGTACGTGTGTGTGTGTGTGTTTGTGTATGTTTCTGTGTGTGTTTCTGTGTGTGTGTTTGTGTATGTGTGTTCGTGTGTGTGTGTGTTCGTGTGTGTTCGTGTGTATGCGTTCGTGTTTGTGTTTCTCGCAAATAGGCGTTTGACAATTGGTGTTCACGTCCACGTAACTGAACGGTTCGGCAAATGTGACCGATACAATAAGTACCAAGCTTTTAAAAGAAAAGAAACAAACAAGTAAATAAATAAATGAATAAATAATAATAATAATAATAATAATAATAACGATAATAATAGTAATGGTGATGATGATGATGATGATGATGATTTCGTTTATTTGCCAAAAGGGCGAAGGATGAGGAGGACAAGACAAAGACAGACATAAAGTGTGTGGGTGGGGGTACATATAACGATAAAATTATTAAAAAAAAAAAGAAAGTAATTATACACGGTATACATTGAAAAAGAAGGGACATACGCATAGCATACAGCAGTAAAAAAAAAAACAATTCCTCAAAGCGGTGCCCCAGCATGGGCGCAGTCTAATGACTGAAACCAGTAAAAGATAAAAGATTTTATACAAAACTCTACGCAAAAACAATACGCCACCTCAACGATACACACACAAGGAATAGAAGAAAAATAATTAATAAATATAAAAAAATTCATAAAAAAATCAACACGTAACCTCCATCCTCCCCCCACCACCACACACACACACACACAGACGCTCTTACCCTAAACAAATTTTTTTTTTTTTAAATAACCCCAATAATTCGTAAAATGGCGTAACATAATGCAGTCGAGTACTTGTACCTTGAACAATTACCAAATCAGGTTATTTTGAGTAAAGAGAAGCGGATGGTATTGGTGGTGGTGGTGGTGGTGGTGGTGGTGTCGGCGGTGGTGGTGGTGGTGGTGGTGGTGGTGGTGAGGCAAGATGGAGGAGAGAGAAAAAAAATTAAAGGGCGGGGAGGGAAGGTGAGAGGGTTTGTGAAATGGATTGGTGGTGGTGGCGGTGGTGGTAGTGGAGAGGAGTGGTAAGGAGAGATGGGGGGTGGAGATAAATCACTTATCGATTACTGCTGAATGTTCCCCCCCTCTACATTATATCTCTCTCTCCCTCTCCCTCTCTTTTCGTTATGTTCAAACAAGATCGATTTAGAAAAATTACTTAAACAGCTATATATATATATATATATATATATATATATATATATATATATATATATATATATATATATATATATATATATATATACATGTGTGCGTACGCGTGTATATGTATATATATATATATATATATATATATATATATATATATATATATACACACGTTTGTATGTATGGAAAGATGTATATACATATATTTTTGTATGTATTTATATATATGTATATTGTTGACGTCATAAGAATTCATAACCATTCGAGAGATCGTAAAATAATGCTTTTGGGAGGAGTAGTGGATCTCGAAGTACATGAAGCTATAAATAATACCGTGTATCCACTATTCCCATAACATCTATAGATAGATAGATAGATAGATAGATTTACACACACACACACACACACGCATATATATATATATATATATATATATATATATATGTATAATGTATATATGTATCTATATATATATATATATATATATATATATATATATATATATATATATATATATATATATATATATATATACTTGCAAATGGACACGTGGCGTTTGGTAATATAATAATACAAATGATATGTGAGCACATGCATATATACATACATATATGTACATACATCTACACGTATATATAGATGCATATCCGGGTACAGGACGTCAAAAAAAAACGTGGACAAAAAAGGAACGGGAACATAACAAAGCACCAAAAACGAACTTTTTTACGGACAACAGAACATAGGAAAACATACAAGCCACTTATGGAACTTTTCCTTCATCAGCTGCCTCTATTCTAAACTAGGCGTATCGAAGATGACGCAGAACGCGCTCTTAGAATAGCTCTTCCCGCAAAGCAAAACCTGCTAAGCGGAGGATTCCAAAAGTGGCAAACTCTATTTTATTTCAAAGAAATTATAATTGTTTTTAACGTTTTATATATACATACATACATACATACATACATACATATATATATGTATATATATATATATATATTTGTTATGTATTTATGTATGTATGTATGTATGTATGTATGTATGTATCCGTCTTTATGTACTTTTGTATCTATGCTAGACAAGCCGTGTTTGATTACGTCCCTGTGCGTTAGCCGGTCGGCAAAAGAAACTGATACAATTGGCACCAGATTTTAAAAACTTAAAGAGACGCACTGGGATCCATTTGTTTGACTAAAGTCATTCAAGACAGTGTGCTCCAGCATGACCACAGTCCAGTGATTGAAACAAGTAAAAGAAGTTACATAAATTTAAAATTGTGGATACATTCACGAATAGAGACGACGAAAATTGTAAGAGAAAGACAAGATTCCATGAAAACACTGACCAAGTAACTTTGTACATCAATTCCAATTTCCAAAGATGCGGCACAAAGAAATTTTCAACCTGACAGAAATCAATGAAGAGATGCTTAGTTAAACAAGTTTGATTAGCAGACGATCCTTCAATTTCAATGAAACTTGATAGGAATCGTATCGTCTGGTTGAAAAATGAACAAACTAACATGGAAGCTGTCATTAAAGTTTATCAAATGACCCATTGAGCACGTTCGTAAATGTTTCGCACAAATAGTGTCAGAGAAGATCGTCGGTGATCCGTTTCGTTGAAGTGGGATATAAAATGGAAGCACGAACAGAAGTTGCATACGTGAGTATGTGCATTTGTGTATATGTGTATGTGCATTTGTACGTATTGTGTATATGTGCGTATGTGCACAACAGAAACGCACGAACGCCTGCAGGACACAGGAACACACACACACACACACACACACACACACACACACACACACACACACACACACACACATATATATATATATATATATGTAGATACATGTATATATCTATGAAAAATATATATGTGAATGTGTAAGCATACACATACAGACACACATATATATATGTATAGATGAGAGATAGATAGATAAATAGATAGATAGATAGAGAGAGAGAGAGAGAGAGAGAGAGAGAGAGAGAGAGAGACATACATACATACATACATACATACATACATACATACATACAAATGAGGAATTTGAGGAAGGTCGTTTGACCGGTTGCATTGATATATATATATTGATATATATATATTGATATATATATATATTGATATCTATATATTGATATATATATATATCAAATAGCCTTATTGAATGCAACCGGTCAAACGTCCTTCCTCAAATTCCTCATTCTTCTCACTCCCTTATGTTTTTTTTTCCTTTTTTTCCTTCTTCTATTCCCAATTTCTCTCTTCATTTATACTCTCCTCTCCTCCTCTGCTCTCTACACATTCTGATTGAATCTTCCATCTGTTAACATGTGCCTCTTTGCAACAAAGGTAAACTTTCATTTAATCAAGATATCCTTGGCCTGAAGAGTTGCCTGTGGGTATTTACCACTGCGGAGGTTCCGCTTGCTATGAAACATATGTAGCCTACTATGTAGTCTTATCTACTCCATTCCTTAACTCTTGTGTGCATGTGTATATATATATATATATATATATTGATAGGTGGATGAGAATGGCGAACATGGTTCGTGTGAACGGGCCTGCTCTGAGCATGCGCTTCTGACTGGAGTAAGAGGGAGAGGAAGCACTTGCCTTCGTGGTCAAGGAAACCGTTCTGCGCACACTCGTCCAATGCCCAACAATTTCTGACCTGTGGGTTTATGGCGAGCGCTTGCTGTCGCGTGTCGCACGAATCCGGCTACCAACCGAGTCTATTGTTAAGATTGCTCCGACCCCTTCCTTTGGCCGGGAAGGCCGGGTAGTTTTCATCTGCCTGGTGGCCATGGACGAAAGAGGTTGTGTGGTGGACAAGACTGAAAGGGTTGAACACGGGCATTTGCCTCTCTGGCGAATCTCTGATCAACTTTTTCAGGTTCCACTTAAAGAGGCGGATCAGAATAGAGAGGGAGGTGCTCCCTTCAAGCAAATCTATTGCTAGGTGGATGAGAATGGCGAACATGGTTCGTGTGAACGAGCCTGCTCTGAGCATGCGCTTCTGACTGCAGTAAGAGGGAGACAAAGCACTTGCCTACGTTGTCAAGGAAACTGTGATTTTCTGTGGGGTTTTCACGGGTTTCCTTTGGAAGTCTCCTCACCACTATTGGGAAACTGTAATTATTTAATTTCATAATTTCATTCTTCATTTGTTTGGTTAGTGTTTTATATATTTAGACGGTAAACCCTTCCGTTTGTACTTTTGTATTTGCGTCCCTGTGTGTTCTATGTAGGCCCACGTGGCCAATAAAGAAAACATCATTATTATTATTATTATTATTATTATTATTATTATTATTATTATTATTATTATTATTATTATTATTATCCTTCTTAAGGCCGACTGCTAGAATGGTTAGCACGCCGAGTAACATGCTTAGCGGTATTTCGTCGTTCTTTACGTTCTGAGTTCAAATTCCACCGAGGCTGACTTTGCAGTTCATCCTTTGGGGATCGATAATATAACTACCAGCTGAGCACCGGGGTCAATTTGATCGACTTACCCCATCCTTCAAACTTTCTGGCGATATGCCAAACGTTGAAACTATGATTATCATTATTATTATTATTATTATTATTATTATTATTATTATTATTATTATTATTATCTTTCTTCCTCCGCCTCTTCACGCTCCTGCCACTACTACTCTCAAATCTCTCTAATAAATCATAATCTCAACTTTGATATTCAAACAAAATGTCTCCATGTAACAAGAAAAACCTGACACAGCCATATATCAAAACTTCCATATTTCGCCTACAATCCGTTCTATACACACAAACATATGCATACCTAAATATTATATATATATATATATATATATATATATATATATATATATATATATATATATATATATATATATATATATATATATATATATATATAGAGAGAGAGAGAGAGAGAGAGAGAGAGAGAGAGAGAGAGAGATAGAGAGAGAGAGAGATACATATATACACATACGTGTGTATGTATCTATATATATATATATATATATATATATATATATACACACACACACATATTTGTGTTTATGTATTACATAAATATATATACATGTGTGTATGTATATAAATATGCATATGTAAAAGTATATGTATATATATATGACACTGTATATAAATGTATATACACACATATACATATGTGTCTATATATATATATATATATATATATATATATATATATATATATATATATATATATATGTATGTATGTATACATATATAATATATATATATATATATATATATATATATATATATATATATATATATATATATATATATACATATATACATATATCATATATATATTTGCTTCGAACATTTTATAAAATTTAATATTTTCTCCACTCACTTTTAAGTTTTTGGAAAATCGATAAACTCACACACAATATATTTGTTCGTGGTGAGTGCAGGGATATTTATACAGATATACAAGTATGTGTTTGTACATACATATATACATACACATATATATATATATATATATATATATATATATATATATATATATATATATATATATATATACATATGTATACATATATACATATACATGTGTGTATGTATATATATATGTATATATGTATGTATGTGTACTGGAATTGTTTTAAAAAATTACTTTTGAGTAAGTTTCGTTTCGTAAACATGGAAAAGATTCAAAAAATTCTGTTAAATGCTACTTGGCAATATGTACAATGAAATAGCTAGAGAATTATGTAAGAACTGATCGAAGACTCGAATTTGTACGCGTCTAAGACAAAGAAGTGGGGATATAGAAATGGCAGGTAATAATTACGCGGTCAATAAGTATGTTTCGTAAAGTGTAGATTTGCGTTCGATCCCATTTGCTGTGTTGTATGTTAGCCTTGGGTTCACTAATGCCTTATAAGTAGAAACTTGGTAGAAAAGATACTGGGCGGAAATAGGGTTTTTTAATACCGGATTTACACGCTTTTATTCATAGCTTATTTACTTCGAGATCCACATCCATTATTCTCAGAAAAAATTATTTCGCGATCCTTCAAAGTTCATAAAATTCTGATGACTAAACATACATATATATAACCTCGTGGGCATCGGTGGCGATTTTTTCTTCCTCCGTTTTTCCCTTCTTTGGACTTTCCTTGTTTCCGATGAAGAGCTCCGCTCGAAACGTCATATTCTCTCTCTTTCCTTTCCCGAACGTCTAGTAACACAATCTGTATCACGTCCTCACGTTGTTGTTTTTTGTTGATTTTGTCTTTTTCCTTTTTTTGAACCTATATATATATATATATATATATATATATATATATATATATATATATATATATATATATATATATATATATGTCGTTTATATTTATCATTTGTGCATTCACTAACTTTTCTCCCCGCCTCTGTCTCTTTATCTCTGTCTCTCTATTACCCTCTATCTCCCTCTCCCTCTATATATATGTGTGTGTGTATACCTTGTTAATAGCGAACATCCTATTTTCTCTCTCTCTCTCTCTCTCTCTTCCCTCTTCTCTTTTCCACCCAACACCCCAACGCCAGCAGATTAGTTATATTTAACAAGAAGGATGTCCAACTATCCAGATTAACTCACGAATCCTCTCTTCATATTTTCTCTATCGTCTGCTTGTCTTCAATATGAAATATTGACTTTACTAAAATATGTTTGCTTATGTCAAATCTTTTCAACGTAGACAATAACTAGTTAAAACGTTTATTATTCCAGTTCGTTGCTTTTCAGTTTATTTGTAAAACTTTTAGACGTCTGAGCTAGTTCATCGCCATCAACATCGTTATAAATAACAACGTCAACAAGCCGTAAACATTACTGTCTCGAGTTCAAGCACTCATAGAGATGATTACCTGGGTTCCATAGAGTATAAAGGACCGAGATCACAATATTCCTTTCTTGAACGGGATGCCTGTCCGTCACGAGGTTAGTTATTTACAGCTGAGTGGATTGGGTCAATGTGAAATGAAAGGTGGTTCAAGAACACAACGCACTGCCCCACCCGGGAAACGAAACCACGGTATTGCAGTCGTGAAAAAAGAAAAGAAAGAAAAAAAAGGAAGAAACTGTGCCACCGTTCAAGAAAAAAAATCAGAGGAAAGCTGGAGAGCTCTATCAAGGGGAGATTACTCAGCACTAACCTCCCTGCGACATTAGTCGTTACTTTTGTCTGGTCGAATTCTGCTAAGAAAATAAAACGATGTAAAATAAGTTGGCAGCCGAGTCCCTTGTTAATAATGTGGCCCGGGGCCAAATAAACTTATGTTCAACGGCGGAGCCGTGCCAGGCCAAAAATTTTAATTACGTTCATAATAACATTACAACAGCTTTCACAGTTGAACTTCTATATGTTTGCCTACTCTCACCCCTGGAAGAAAATATAAGGAAAAATGAAAAAAATAAAACGTTTTTAGCAAAAGATGCATACGTGTGTGTACACACACACACATATATATATGTGTATGTATATATATTTGTATATATATATATATATATATATATATATATATATACATATACACACACACATATATATATATCTCAGAATATATATGTGTATGTACGTAAGCTTCATATAAGTATATTTTTATGCATATATATATATATATGCATATAAAAACACACATACAACACAGATATATAACGTAAGTTTCATAAGAGGATAATTATATGTATGTCTGAATGTGCATATGTGTGTGTGTGTATGTATATATATATATGTATGTATGTATGTATATATATATATATGTGCGTGTGTGTGTGTGTGTGTGTGTGTGTGTATTTGTACTCGTATGTATTCACACAGACACAGACACGCGCACGCACACACACACATATCGCAGAATTTTTGGTCCACCTATGTACATTAAATGTCTTTCGGCTTCTTTCATTCCATTTGTTTTATGTCGACTTATGGTAATCTGGTGTCTGATATCATGTGTGTGTGTGTGTGTGTGTGTGTGTGTGTGTGTGTGTGCGCGCGTGAGCATGTGTGTGCGAGCATGTGTGTGTGTGTATCTGCACGTGTATGTGTGTGCGTAAAGAGAGATTGAGGGGGAGAGGGGAAAGGCAGATAAAAAACAGACAGACATAGATACACACGTACATACATACATTTATGCATATATGCACACACAAATATACATACATATATCTATATGTTTGTGTGTGTCTGTACGTGTGCATGTGGCTCGTGTGTTTTCTCGTCTACGTTTGTTCGCAATGTCCTGTACCCAGATATGCACCTATACATACAGGTGGATGTCGGTATGCACATACCTGTACGTATATATGCATATACTCATTTACTATTTGTTTTTACATGATTGAACGCAGCGTCTTCCAACTGTAAGTAGTTTTCGTAAACTTATATTCTTCCGACGCTACTCTATCTCTTTCTCCTTCTCTATCTTTTTTTCCCCTTCTCGTTCTTCCTCTTTACTACTACGTATCTCGCTTTATCCCTCTCGTTCTTCCTCTGTTACTACTACGTATCTCTTTTTTCCCCCTCGTATTTCCTCTCTTTCTTTTTTCCTCTCGTTGCTCACCTATTCTTCTACTTCCTCCCTTTGTTTCTCCCTCTACCACTCTCTCTCTTCCCTTTACACCGGCATGGTCACATGCTTCCGGTCAATAACCCTTTCCTTCCTTGGCTATCGCCGAGCAAACACACGAACCACCTTGTCCCTTTCAAGTTCGTGCTTCATCGCGTTCACACACACATAATTTTTCTCGTCTGGCCGTAAAGCCTTTTCTGTTTGTTTTCCTGTCTTGCTTTTTGTCCGCCACGACATTCCTACATAGCAAGATTTAATTTGCGTATACAAATTTAATCTGCGGTCCATGGGACGAGCCGTTTTAACGATGCGTCCTGCCCGAAGCTCGTCGAAACGCCGGTGTTAAAACGTGGGTAGCTGATGAAGTAGAATGTTCTCTATGTGGCTCGTGTGTTTTCTCGTCTACGTTTGTTCGCAATGTCCCGTACCCAGATATGCACCTATACATACAGGTGGATGTCGGTATGCACATACCTGTACGTATATATGCATATACTCATTTACTATTTGTTTATATATATATATATATATATATATATATATATATATATATATATAGATATAGATATGCAGGGCAGGGAATCGTCAATTAGTAATAAAATTAATAATTAACAATTTTGCCGGGTAGCTCAGTATGAAAAAACCTTTTCGGTAAAAAACATTTATAATCATAAATATATAGGGATTGACAGTAACCTGCTTCTCCAACATACTGAGAATTCAGAAATAGCAGTCAAAGAACTACTGATTTCAAAACTACAAATTATTACTCCAGATTGATAGCGATATTTTTGATACACACAGAACAAAAAACAGTAGAGAAGAGTAAAAAAAACACTTGCCTTTAGTTAATTTAGTACGATCGTTTCACAGTTAAGAGTAAAGAATACTCTATTCTGATCTTCAGCTAGAATATTTAGCTGAAGATCAGAATAGAGTATTTTTTACTCTTAACTGTGAAACGATCGTACTGAATTAACTAAAGGCAAGTGTTTTTTTTACTCTTCTCTACTGTTTTTTGTTCTGTGTGTATCAAAAATATCGCTATCAATCTGGAGTAATAATTTGTAGTTTTGAAATCAGTAGTTCTTTGACTGCTATTTCTGAATTCTCAGTATGTTGGAGAAGCAGGTTACTGTCAATCCCTATATATTTATGATTATATATATATATATATATATATATATATATATATATATATATATATATATATATATATATATAGAGAGAGAGAGAGAGAGAGAGAGAGAGAGAGAGAGAGAGAGAGAGAGAGAGAGACGTATCAATCTCATTTGGGTTTTAACCTTCGAGT
>NC_142952.1:32227445-32259945 GCF_046866305.1 Octopus bimaculoides | reverse complement strand
GTGTGTGTGTGTAGCAAACATAATACTTCTGTTTACATTGAAAATGACGCTGTCTGTGTCTATACGACATTGTATGAAACTGTTTCCGCCATTTGTTTACATGAAATAAATTACAGGAATCCATCCACAGAGTAAAACAAATACAAAAAACATACAAACAAACAAACATAGCAGAAAATTGATCGAAGCCACCCAAACACCAAAACACCCAAACGGCAATTTGTCCGCCATTGTTCAGTAAATAACTTGAAATAACTTGTGAATACATCATGGCGGTTTGCTTTATTAACGAGAACTGAAACTCCGGTATTGTATCAGCAGGTTTAGACAGATACTCAATGAGTACAGCTACACTAGTGTTGTTGGCGTCGTGAGAATTGAGAAATTTCGAGATCATGAAATAATTTTTGTTAGGGACAAGGGATCTCGAAGCACATCGCATAAAGCTATAAATTATAGCAAGTAAGTGTTGGATTAGAAATTCCCTTTTGGATAGAAAAAGTCGATGACTGCCCGTGCAACTCGGTTCTGCAAAAGAGACCGATAGAATAAGTACTAGACTTACAAAGAATAAGTCCTGGGGTTTATTTGTTCGACTAAAGGTGGTGTTCCAGCATGGCCGTAGTCAAATGACTGAAACAAGTAAAAGAATAAAAGAATATATATATATATATATATATATATATATATATATATATATATATATATATATATATATATATATATATATATATATATATATATATATAGTTGAAATTTATAGAAAAACAAAGAAAGAAGACTGTTGTATGAACACAACAAGCGAGTGTATTAGTCTGACGCTCGGGAAATATAAAAAGGTCTTTTACGTTTCGAACCTACGCTCTTCAACAGAAAGGAATAAGAGAATACATACATACATATATATATATACATACATACATACATATATATATATATATATATACATACATACATACATACATATATATATATATATATATATATATATATATATATATATATATATATATATATATATATATACGACAGGATTCTTTCAGTTACCGTCTACCAAATCCACTCACAAGGCTTTGGTCGGCCCAAGGCTATAATAGAAGATACTTGCCCAATATGTCACGCAGTGGGACTGAGACCGGAACCATGTTGTTGGGAAGCAAGCTTCTTACCACATAACTACGCCTGCACCTATATGATCAACAAAACAACATTGTGTCACGTGGGCACGCATGCATGTATATGTATGCGCATGCGTCACCATATGCGTGTCTGTATGCTACACCAAGTTATACACATACTTCGTATGATGTCACACACGCACTCATGCATACGCGCACACACACACACATGTGGCGTTTAAGCTTGCTCCGCCTCACTACTGCCCTTCATCAATAGACTCCACTCTATTGGACCAGCTACTGGCCCTCCCCCCTCCGTCCCTCCCTTCTACCCCCCTTCCTCTCCCCCACCTCACCCCACTCCTTTGCTTGCCGAACATCAATTTTCGCGAAACTGGAGAGATGTCTTAAATCATTGTTTTCGTAGGTAGGCGGGTGTGGACGGGTGGGTGAGTGGATTGGTGGGTAGGTGGATGGGTGTTGTGTTTTTTTGGTGGAGGGAGGGAGAGAGAGGAGGAAGCAGGTTCGATCCAAAATCGATCGATTATCTATCAAACTGGCTTTCAAAGCAGGACTATCATTACCCACATCATCATCATCATCATCATTATAATCATCCCCATCATCATCATTGTCCGCATCTTTGTCTGCATCATCATCATCATCATCATCATCATCATCATCATCGTCATCATAATTATCATCATCAATATCATCATCATCATCATAGTCATCATCATCCTCATTATCATCATCATCATTAACAGCATCATCATCGTCATCATCATTAGCAACCCCTTCACCACCTCCACCACCTCCACAAAGCCCATTATCATACAACGAACATAAATATTACCACTCCCTACACGACCACCACCATCCATCCATCCATAACCGCACCATAATCGATACCATTGGAGCAACCTCTACGTCGGTCGCTTGGCCTGTAAGGAATAGTAGCGAAATCTCCCTCAAATCACATTCTACAGTCTCAGACAAAGATACGTTGAATAACGGAGTTTTGGCTTCCCTGCATATGGAAAAAGGACAGGAAAGTCATGGCCGGAACGCGTTTGGTCATAGATCTTCTGGATTAGAGCCGACTCGGGGCTAAACAAGAAACAAAACTGACCGCTACCACCAAAGGTATCTACCATCACAGCCACAACTACCACCAAGACCACAGCCACCACATACACAAGAACCAACACTGCAGCCAGCAACGCCGTTATCTCCACCACAACCCCTCCACTGCTACCGCCACCACCACCGTGTTACCATCATTATCATCATCGTCGTCATCTTCAACATCATCTCCATCACCGCCGCCGCCACCACCAACACCAAACTACCACCACCACTACCACTACCACCACCATCTTCGCAACCGCCGCCACCATCATCATCATCATTACCAACATCTTACCACCACGATCATTATAATTAGTACCGCCACTACCACCACCGCGACCAGCACAACCATCATCATTAACATCATCATCATCATCATCAACAGAAACATTATTAACCGCCAACACTACCTCCGTCACAACCTTTCTCTACCGTAATAACCACCATCAGAACTACCACCACAACCGCAACCGACACCACCACCAAGAACAACAACAACAACATCAACGACAACACCACCGCCACCGCCACCAGGCCACCATGTTACCAATCAATTAGACATCTACTAATTTATATAGCAGCCTAGCTAATTACATTGGGGGAAGAAATCGTATTGGTGGTGGTGGTGGTGGTGGTGGTGGTGGTGGTGGTGGTGGTGGCGGTGGTGGTGGTCATCGTCGTCGTCGTCGTGGCGATAATGATAGAGTCTCGTTGTGTTTCGAAGTTATAAATACTGACCACGTAAAAAAAAAAAAGGGTCGTTAGATTTATGAGGACATCACCGGTTCGAACCGCTCCCCCTCTTTATCTGACCCTTTACTGCGCTTCGTTGTGATTTTTCTTTTCGCCTACCTATATTATCTCTTTCTATGTATGGATACACTTCTATGTACGTATATGTATGTATGTGCATATGTATGTGCATATATATATATATATATATATATATATATACACACACACACACACACAAACATACATACATACATACATACATACATACATACATACATATATAGATATATAAAATAATATATGCATACGTATATGTGTGCGTGTGCATGTGTGTATATATATATATATATATATATATATATATATATATATATATATATATATATATATATATATATATATATATGAATAGACACATAAACATGTGTGTGTACATAAGTAGGTATGTATTTAACTTACCTGATGAGAATTTTCTTATTCTACGGCAGTATTTTTTTCTTCTTTTATATTACGTATTTTTTTCATTCACCTCATGTTGTTCTGAAGACAATAACTATAAAATAAAATTAAAAAACACAGTAGTGAGCTAAGAGCAGTAGAAGGATAATGTTTTATTCTCAAGGCGAGAAGATGGCAGAATGGCCCTGTTGAAATATTTCAGTGAGATATTTAATGGGGCTGCGATTGACATGATTGGTAGATATCAGGCCGGTTTCAGTCATTTTACTTCATCAAATATGGCGGTGATATTTGGTCCGATGGTCTGCGCTCTAAGTACAAACTCGGTATACTTTTGCCTTTCAGCTCTCGGGGACGATAAAGAAAGTACTCTCTTTACAAACATTAAATGTAAACCCAGCCTATTCTATGGTCTATCGAAAATTCACTAAAGCCAAACTATAAACGAAGCCATCAAAAAATCCCCATAGGAATACATACATACATACATACATACATACATACACCAACACCAGAATACCTAAAATTACGGCCCATTATAGCTGGACCGTCCTGTGAAATGCATCCTCCTGAAACCATTTCTAAAAATACATCAAAAGTTATATTAGAGATGACTTAGATATGTTAAATCACCTACCAAAAGAGGTCAAGGAAGAAACACGGTTTCATTTGATGTGATAAACCTATACACCAATATACCCCATAATTATGGAATAGAAACAATTCGGTTCTGGCTTGACAAATATTTAGAAGAAATATCGGGACGGATCTTCAGACTTCATAACTGAATCAATAAAATTCATCCTATAAAATAACCATTTCATGTTTGACACTACTGTTTGTCGCCAAAAATCCGGAATTGCCATGGGGACCAAGGCAGCCCCAGTTATTGCCAACCTAACAAGGGGCTATTTAGACCAGGACAGCTCCGGTTATTGCCAACCTAACAATGAGCCATTTAAAAATAACAATATATCAGGAGTCATTTTCAAAATTTAGAAACCCTCTCTACCAATACATAAAAGAAAATTGGAAAAGATTTTTAGACGACTGCTTCATTCTCTGGAATGAAAACGTAGATAAACTCGTGGAGTTCAAAAGACTCCCTAAAAGCATTAACACAAACATACAATTCACAATGGAACACAACCAAGAGGAACTCCCGTTCCTAGACATACTGGTTAAAAAAAATAAACGAAAAATTAGAAACGGACATTTTTTACAAAACCACAGACGCTAAACAATACCTATTATTTAGCTCATGCCACCCGAGACATATTAAAACAAATATCCCTTTTAACCTTGCAAGAAGGATTTGCACCATAGTACCAGATACATCTCAGTGAACACATTGACAGATGTGCAGAACAACTGCAACCACATTTCCTAACCTTCTCATTATATCAATGTGTTATTTGGACCTCAGCACAAGTAAAAAGGTTGTAACTGCTTGTTTTTCAAGGTAGAGACTCCGGGTTTACGTGAAATATTTTGTATAATATATAAAAATAAATAAATGGAGTTAAACGCAGGTGTTATTCAAATTCTTTTACTTCCTACTAGGAAAAGGGTAGATAAATATGTCATTTTGAATTTGAATTTATATTCAGTTCTGACTTATATTTTTCGGTAAATTTATTTTTATATATTATACAAAATATTTCACGTAAACCCGGAGTCTCTACCTTTAAAAACAAGCAGTTACAACCTTTTTACTTGTGTGACTTTTTGCTACCCTGGTAACAATTTATCTATTTTTCCGTGTTAATTGTTAACAAGGGAAAGATACACACATCTATATATATATATATATATATATATATATATATATATATATATATATATATATATATATATATATATATATATATATATATATATATATATATATATATATATATATATATATATATATATATATATATATATATATATATATATATATATATATATATATATATATATATGTATCTATATATATATATATATATATATATATATATATATATATATATATAGTTACTGTGAAGCATTGTGTAGAATATATTGCATAAAGAATCGTGGGTAAGGCCAGAACAATGCGAAGTAAATGCAAAGCAAATTACAAGAAAACAAATATATGAATTAATGTAGACTGCACGTTCTGAGTTCAAATTCCGCCGAGGTCAACTTTGCCTTACATCCTTTCGGGGTCGATAAAATAAGTACCAGTTGCGCACTGTGGTCGATCTAATCGACTAGCCGCCTCTCCCAAAGTTTCAGGCTTTGTGCTTTTAGCAGAAAGGATTATTATTATCATTATTATTATTATTATTATTATTATTATTATTATTATTATTATTATTATTATTATTATTATTATTATTATTATTATTATTATTATTATTATTATTAGCATTGTTGTTTCATCAAAAGCCTTTGGTGTCATTTGCAGCGTATTTGTGGCATAAAAACGAGAAAAAATGAAAGAAAACCTTCAATTAATACGTTGCAGTCCTTCCTTTGACATCAGTTAAGGTATTTTAGCGGAAGAACGAAGCATGCCAGAGCCGAGCGATCGGAGTCAACCGTCTAACTTTCCACCACCGTCTCCACCGTCACCACAAACGCCTCTAGCACTACCACTACCACTACCCCAACACACCATCAACACACCACCCATCCATCCACCAATAACAACAAGTGTTCTTCAATAGATAAATGTCGAAGTTGCAAGTGGAGGATATTAATATCTGCCTTTTATCCACCATCCGCCATGTTCTCTACTCCAACTTCCGCTTCTACGTGTTCATAAAATAGCGAGAAGAATATTTCTTGCGCTTGTTGTAGTTGTTGTTGTTGTTGTTGTTACTGTTATTCTGGTTATTTTTCTTATTGTAGTTGTTGTTTTTCAAGTGTCTGTGTGTTTGTGTGTGTGTGTGTGTTTGTGTGTGCGTGTGTGTTTACAGAGATGAGAAAACATCGGGTCCGGTTTTAAAACTCAAGCTAGCTATCATTGCATTTCGTTTTTCTTTGAAACGGCTAGATACTAATTAATCCGCTTAACTTTCGATCAATTTCGAAAAATCAGCTTTGATATTTTAAAGGTAGCTTGCTTGCTTTTACAGAAAATACACACAGCCATGCCAACTGGTGTTGATAGATGGCGCCAATAAGGTTTGATATTGCGCCGCCATGTTTTTTTTTTATGGATCAAAGTCTTTCTACTTTTCCGCCATTTTAAATACTGTTCTTTTTTTTCATTTTCCTTTCATAAATGATAAATCCTTATTAGATCATTCTTCACAGATTCATCGAATTTCTTTGTTTCTTTTTTCTTTTCTTTCTTTTCTATTTCTGAAGGAGTTTATGTCCTTGTTTACAGATTTATATATTTATTCGATTATCATTATTATTATTATTATTATTAATATTATTATCAAAAATCGCATTGATCTTTGATACGTGGGATGGTCAAAGATAATTCCCTCCCTCTTCCACTAGGCCTCGCTATCTCTCCTCCCTCTGTTTCTCTCTCTATCTTTCTCTCTCTCTCTCTCTTTCTCTCTCTCTCTCTCTCTTTATTTCCCATTGTAGATACAGCTTTCTGTCTCCCTATCACTTCTCTCTCTTTCTCTTTCCTTCGTATCCTCAACTTCTGTATGGGCATATGTGTGTGTGTCTGTGTGTGCGCGCGTAAGTCTGTGTGTGCGCGTGTGTGCATGTGTGTGTGTGTACATGTGTATGTATTTTTAAGATTTATGTATACACATATATACACACATAATATATATATATACATTATGTATACATATATGTTATATATATCTAAATAAATACAAACATATATCCATTCATACATATATATAAAACACACACACACGCATATGTGTGTGTGTGTGTGTGTGTGTGTGTGTGTGTGTGTGTGCGTGTGCGTGCGTGCGTATAAGTGCTTTCGTTAAGTCTTTAACATCGGTGAGGAGATAATGTGGTCGACAGCTAAATATCGTTAAAGTCGAGGTAAACATTTAAGGTTGGATTTCAAATTACATTAATTGCCTTTAACGGTAGGTTGTGAATGTTACGGCATGTATGTGTGTTTGTAAGTGTGTGCATACGTATGTATATATGTAAGTGTGTGTGTGTGTGTGTGTGTGTGTGTGTGTGTGTGTGTGTGTGTGTGTGTACGTGCGTGCGTTTCTTAGGACTTTTACGGTCTTAATTCGAAACTCACCAGGCTGAACTTTGTCATTCACCCTTTTGAGGCCGATAAGATGAGTAACCTGTCAAGCACTGCGATCGATGTAATCGACTTATCCCTCCCCTCAAAACCACTAGCTTAAATCAGACGCTATTATTATTATTATTATTATTATTATTATTAGCACGCTGAGTTCAAATTCCGCCGTGGTTGACTTTGCTTTTCATCTTTCCGAGGTCAATGAAATAAGTAGCAGTCGAGTATTGGGGGTCGTTGTAATCAACTAGACACTTTCCCACAAAAATTTCGGGTCTTGTGCCCAAAGTCCCTATAAATGAAAGTGATGGGTCTCCGGAATCTTTGAAGTGTCAGGAAAAAAATGTTTTGCAATGATTGTTCCGACTCTTTAAGTTCTGAGAATTAACACAACTTACGAATGTTTTAAGCAGGAACACAGAGATTATGTGAACGTGTCGACATTAGAGCAAGTTTTACATAACTTGCCGTAACAGAACAACAAAACTGGATTAAACTTCATAATATTTGCAGCAACCTGTCCACTTGTTACTGGACTATGGCCGCGAGGAAAACGAGAAAAGAGTTTCTATTAGAAATATTTCCTTGTTGAATTGTCATCGAACATAAACAGTAATACAAACCGCAATTTTACAGCCCTTCGACCTGTACCTGTAAGCACGTGTGTGAAACCCCTACGTGAAAACCATTGCTTATTGATCGTTGATAAACTATCTGAGCTTTTGCTGTTCGTTCCAGCGTGAAACTTCAAGTAATGGATACCTAATCAATGTTATCTATAATACAACATAAAAATATTTTTGTCTACTTAACATGTTTGGTATTTTTGTTCATAATACCACTTGCAAATATTAGAATGCTTCCCTATAATATATATACACAGTATGTATGTATGCATATATATATATATACACACACGCACGCACACACACCACGCACACACAAACACACACACACATGTATATACATGCATATACGCACATTATATATAACATACATGAGATATACTTATATAAATGTATGTATGCATATATATATATATATATATATATATATATATATATATATATATATATATATATATATATATATATATACGTGTATAGATATGGATATATATTTATGCATATACATATATATATATGTCTATTTATGCGTATACATACATGTATAAATGTGTGTGTATATGTGCATATGCATATATATGTATGTGTGTGTATATATGTGTGTGTGTGTGTATGTATGTATATATATATATATATATATATATATATATATATATATATATATATATATATATATATATATATATATATATATATATATATATATATATATATATATATATATATATATATATATATATGTAGGAGCGTAGGTTCTAATTACCATAGAGCAGCTTAGCGCTGCGTTTCATCTTCGCTAAAACAAAGTGACAGTTTTCACACATGGCTGTGTTCGCTTCTTTCAGCTCACTGATTTTCCTAACCTCCACGTCGCAAGAAAATACGCAACCACACACACACACACACACGTATGTATGTGTGCGTGTGTGTGTGTGTGTGTGTGTGTGTGTGTGTGTGTGTGTGTGTGTGTGTACCACAAAGGATTAAAGGTAGAGCGACTTTATCTGAGTTTATATATATATATATATATATATATATATATATATGCATATATTGATTTTGTCAGTAAATCTCTCTTTAAAGATATATATATGTCGTATATGGAAACATACACACACACACACACACACACATATGTATATATATATATATATATATATATATATATGTATATATATACTCAATATTCACACACAGCCAAACAATTAGGTATACAGATATATCAATGGATGCGTATGTGTGTGTGTGTTTGTGTGTGTTGGTATAGTGAGTTTTTTGATTTTGTATGTGTCTGCATGGGTGTGGTGTATGTGTGTGTGTATGCGTATGTGTGTGAGAGAGAGAGAGACAAAGTGTGTGCGTGTGTGTGCTGCTGCGTCTCGAATCACTTTACAGTGACACTCATTCAACGCCTCTTTGAAGTGGCTCGAGCTGCTAGAAAGAGGAGCCAAATGCCTCCAATTCACTCAAGACCTTCTTCAAGATAAACAACACTGTATATTGTTGTCATTTATGTATGTGGCACCGCCTCGAAGAATTTTTAGACGAATGAATCAGCCCCAGTACTTACTGTGTTTTTTTTTTTTTTCTTAAAGAGTGGTACTTATTCTATCGGTATCTTTTGCCGAACCGCTACGTTACAGGGACGTAAACACACCAACACCAAGCGAAAGCAGGCGACCCTTAACAGGCAGCCTTACATGCTAGAAGGAGCAGGCAAAACGACCAAAACCACATTTAAGAGCAATTTCGAAGGGAATGAAAAATAAAAACTTTTACCTTGTTTTTTTACATAAAAATAACGAAATAATGATAATAAAGTGGCTAGTACATATACACACACACACACACATACAATATATAAATAGAGCTATCGACTAAAACCCTTTAAAGCGGTGCTCCAGCATGGCCGTCCTAATTCAGCCACTGCGTGATTCCTTGGGCAAGTGTCTTCTACTATTGCCGCCTCGAGCCGACCATAGCCATGTGAGTGGATTTGGTAGACGGAAACTGAAAGAAGCCCGTCGTATATATATTTATATATATATATATATATGGGGGTGTGCACGTATTTGTGTGTCAGTCTTTGTCCCCCACCATACATATATACATACATACATACATACATACGTATACACAGGGCTTCTTTCCGACTCCGTTAATGAAACCCACTCATCACAAGGTTTTGGTCGACCCAAAGCTATAGTAGAAGACACTTGCCGAACGTGCTTTGCAGTGGGACTGAACCCGGAAGCTTGTGGTCGGGAAGCAAAACTTCTTACGACACAGCCACGCTTCTGTGTGTCTGTGTGTGTGTGTGTGTGTGTGTGTGTGTGTGTGTGTGTGTGTAGATATATATATTTACATAGATAGATAAATGAATAGAATGACAGATATATATATATATATATATATATATATATATATATATATATATATATATATATATAGAGAGAGAGAGAGAGAGAGAGAGAGAGAGATGCGTTCGTTCAATATTTTCACAAATTTGCCACAAAAGCCGTTTAAATTTTTCCAAAGAATATTCATGTTTTAGTTCGGTTTTTTTTTTTTGGTTTTTTCTTGTTAGTAAATGATTTACAAATTTGAAGACGTATTAAAGTGAATTATTATTTTCTAACAAGTGTTGATATTTTGAAACAAGCAGACAATTGGAATTTTGTTTTTATAATATCTTTTTAAAATTTGTTTGCTAGCTTATATAGATTTTATTGTTTAGGATACTTGAATGCATAATTCCAGTGAAATATATTTGTCTATTTAACGTGGATATATTGAGAGAAAATTGCATAGTTTTTGTGGAACTAATGTAATTTCAGAACACAACTAAAAAGAAATGACAAAACCGACATGAAAACAAAGGATGAAAGTCCAACGTATACCTACACCAAACAAACTTAATTAACCGGCGACTATTTGTCTCTAAAACCATTGGTTTCCTTCGTGTTTTTCCCTCACTCGACCTTCCAACTTAAATTTCAATGCGAAAGAGTTTGTATTATGATGAATTAAGCAGTTTTTTGTTGTTGTTGTTGTTGTTGTTGTCTTGATTTTGTTTTTTGCTTTTTTTTTTTTTGGATAAATAAAACTGAAGTTTCGAATATACGTTTAAGATGAAAAAGAAATCGATTTTTGAAAAGTTGTTCTGGTGTGACTGTGTGGTAAAAAGGCTTGCTTGCTAACTAACCACATGGTTCCGGGTTCAGTCCCACCGCGTGACATCAGGGTATTTTTGTATGTATGTATGTCGCTTTCTATCTTTTTTTAATTATTATAAATCTTCCACTGAGGAGGGAGCCGGTTTCCAAACAAAGAGACAAGGCTCCATCTTTGGGATGTAGTTAACACAGACAAATTCACATTTAGAACTTGAGAAAAAGTCTTGCATATCCTTACTGTTCCACTCACAGATTGGACTTATAATGTCCGAATCAGTCGGTCAATTTCTCTTTCAGAAAATCTTAGTTTATCCAAGTTCTCCTTTAAGTATTTACTAAAAAATACCTAATGCTCCAATTATTATTGGTATGAATATGAATTCATAGTCTGGATATAGAAGCTGGAGGTTTCGAACCAGTTGTCCATAGATATGTATGTATGTGTGCAGATCTGTATGTTTTGTTTTACGTATGTATTCTCATGCATATAGTTGCTTGTCTAGACATGCTCATATATACTTAAATGATATCTGTCCTTCGGTTTTGTTGATGTCGTGTCCAACCATGTTGTTTGTAGTAACTCACTGCATGGTAAATTCAAATTTCAGTTGAAAAGCACAACGATCTTCTATAACAGAGTGAAGGTAGAACACCTACAAAAATCAGCATTGCTTGGAACTGCAAGAATTCTTCGCAAGGTTCTTGAAGCATAACCAGTAAACAAGTGTTACTTTAGTCTGCTGGCTGTGGGCAGCTGGCACTTTCCAGCAAACCCAGCAAAATAAGCTGTGAGTTTTCATATAATAATAATAATCTTTTTTATTGAAGGCACAAGACCTGAAATTTTGGGGGAGGGGACTAGTCCATTAAATCGACCCCAGTGTTTCACCGGTACTTAATTTATCGACCCCGAAAGGATGAAAGGCAAAGTTGACCTCGGCAGAATTTGAACTCAGAATGTAGAGACGGACGAAATACCGCTAAAGATTTCGCCCGGTGTGCGAACGATTTTGCCAACAACAATAATAATAATAATTGTTTGGAGTAGCAGAAAATATGGAGAAAACGGTAAATCAAAGTATGAAAAATCGGAATACCGAATTGATTGGAGGAAAACAAAGACTTGGGAAAGTGAACATCAGATGTGGAATATTATAAGGTGATAACCTATCTCCACGTGCGGCTCAGTTTGATATCGTGAAAAGTTGAAATAGCTTCTGATTTGGGGAAAAGGATATGGCCAGGTAAATCATCTCCTTTTTATGGATGATATAAAGCTTTATGTGAAAATGGGAAGCAGCTTGAAAGGAGTAGTTGAAGCTGTTCGCGTTGTCTCAAATGATGTAGGAATGGATTTGGGGGATGGAGAGGTGGACAATATTGATAATGAAATGAAGAAGATTTGAAGGAAGCCAGGGAACTGAAATGTCAAATGGGCAAACAATGAATGAAAGCAGTTGAGAAAGGGCAGTGGTACGAGTATTTGGGAATATTGGAGAGAGATGAAATAAAACATGAAGATATTCGACAAATTAGAAGTAGAGGGTATACAAGGAGAGTGAGAAATATATTACAGTCTAAGCTGAATTTTAAAAATGTTATTGAAGCAATAAATACCCGAGCAGTACCGGTGATCAGATATGGAACTGGAATTGGAGATTGGACCAGAAGTTATATGCAGAAACTTCACAGAAAAACTAGAAAGCTATTGACAATGTATGGAGCAATCCCTTAAAATTTTAAATTGCGAAAAATTGAAGTATAAAAACTTGTAATAATTGGTACACTGGGAACTGTGAATAATGGTATGGACAAATAGTTGAAGGAGATTGAAAGCGAATGTCCTGAACCGCTTCTACAGAAAGTTTGCCTCTTAGGAACAGGAAAGATTTATCAGAAGGGTTTTGAGCACTTGAAAGATTATTGAAGACTTGTGGATATCTAAGGTTACAGGATATTTAAGGTCACCCACTTCCCACATAAATTCCACCAAGAATAAAAAACCAATTCTGCATCAAATCGAATAACATACATCACAAGTTTCTGCACGGTTTCCTCCAGTTACCAAATTCTCATTCTCAAAGTCACGAAGTCATCTTAAACAGATCAACCTGTAGTTATAGTGAAAAACGATACAGCGGCAGAGGCCGAAGGTACCGAGTAAGGATGGGGCGTTTGAAATGGAAATCATATGGCCACGTGGTAATCCTCGAAACTCCTCGATCTTGAAAGAATGTTCATGCTAAAGAGACCTGTTGCACAGAAGACGACACAGAACAGAACTATTGCGATATTATATATTGTGACTGGACCATTCGTTTTTTGTCTTTGTTTGTTTTTTTTTCATGAAAAGTGTATTATATTGAATAGATGAAAGAATATAAAGAAAATTAAGAAAATAAAACAGAAAATAAAAACATATTTCTTTACAATGGGGAGTTCTTTCTTGTCATATTTTAAAATTCTTGTTGCTTGTTTCGTTTTCGTAGTCATCGGTTTCAAAAAAATGAGAAAATAATGAAATTCTGTTCAATTTGACCTTTTTTTTTTTTATAAAATTTCTTTGCTGGATAGAAACGGTGTTTCTTGCAGTTCCAGACAGAAAGGGAATATGCGAGAAGGAATGAAAGTGGAAAATGGGGAGGGGGAGAGGAAAAGAAAGAAAGACAGGAAGGAAGAAAGAAAGAAAGAAAGAAAGAAAGAAAGAAAGAAAGAAAAGGGAAAATGAAAGTATATAGAAGAGGGAAAATGGAGAAAGTCAAAGAAAGGAAAATAAAGAAAAAAGACAGATAAAGGAAAAGAAAAAGAACGAATGAATGAATGAGAAAGTGTGAAAGAGAAACAAGGAAAGGGAAAAGAAAGAATGGAAGAAGGACAGAAAGAAAAAGAAAGAAAGAGAAAAATATATGGAAGAAAAAGAAAGGAGAAAGAACGAAAGAAATGAGTGAAGAAAGAAAGAAAGAAAGAAAGAAAGAAAGAAAGAAAGAAAGAGAGAAGGAAAGAAAGGGAAAGTAAAGAAAGTATGGAGAACTAAGAAAAAATAAGAGACAACAACAACAACAACAACAACAATAATAATAATAATAATAATAATAATAATAATAATAATAATAATAATAATAAAAGTAAATAAACGAGCGCTAATCGAGTTTTGAGGCGACATTTTTCACATCCTGCTCACGTTAAGATGAAGTGTATCTCAATTGTGGCTGAACAATACAACGAGTGTATAGTGTGAATGATTATTTAAGATAATCAATATATTGAATGACTGACGACTACATCAGGTGGGAGATCGATCGGCTGGTAGATAGATAGACCAGTAGGTACAGTGGTATGAATATATGTGTGTGTGTGTGTGTGTGTGTGTGTGTGTATTATGTATACGGTGGTAGTTAGAACGCAAGGTAGGTTGGTACATATATATATGTACATATATATATATACATATATGCATATATATATACATGCATATATATATGTATATATATATATATATATATATATATATATATATATATATATATATATATATATATATATATATATATATATACATACATGCATATTAATAATAATATATATATATATATATATATATATATATATATATATATATATATATATATATATATATACATGCATACATACATACATATATATACATATGCATACATATCTATATGTATGAATATATGTGGTGACCCAATATAGTAGCGGCGCCCCATCATTACAGGCTGTGTCCCAGCATGGCCACGGCCTTTGGGCTGAAACGCATAAGAGTAATAGTAAAAAAAAAAAATTCAGTGGAACCTCGATTTACGAACGCTGCTCATCACGAACAAATCGATTTATGAGTAATTTTTCGAACATAAAATGTCGCGAGTAACGAACGGCGTTTCAAATAACGAACTATGTTTCGAATAACGAACGTCGTTTCGAGTAACGAACGCTGTTTCGAATAACGAACACGCAAGCCGGCAACAACAATTGGCCACAAGCTGGGAGTATCAGCAGCAGAAGATCAGTTGCTGTGTAGCTTTCACTAAGTTCACATCCTTTTGAATTTGCTACGAGAAAAATAGTTTCGGTGTACGTACACTTTGTGTCACGAACGGCCTTGGGGAACGAATTAAATTCGTAAATTGAATAAAGGGGAATGACCTACTGTATGAAGGGGAATGACCTACTGCATAGGGTATTGCACTCGCGATGCCGTAGTTTCGATACCCAGACCGGGCGGTGCATTGTGTCCTTGAGCAAAACACTTCATTTCACGTTACTCCAGGCCACTCAGCCGTAAATGAATAAACGTCCGACAGACCGTTGCTTTCAGGCGCAATATTGACCGGTCTCCTTAGCCAGCGAGATGGCATCATTTGAAAGGTACAACAATGCGTGGGAGCGCATTGTGACCAGCGATACATAACAATATAATAGGAACAAAAATACAATATCCCTTCCAATAATAAAGGTATTTTTAAAATCAAAAAGAATATGAACTAGATTATGGCTAGGAGATAACAGTTTGATCAGAGTAGCCGCCCACAGCTTCCAACGGATTTGGCGCATGCGTTCCTCGCTGTATTCATGAAAAGATCTTCATACATTTTGATTTTGACCACTAACATGGTCTTAGTGTTGCAGGTTGGGTGGTTTGTGTCTTTTTCAACCATGCTCCACACGAAGTAATCCATGGGATTACAATGAGGGGGGGGGGGGGGGTTACAGTTTTTGGTTAACCTATCCACCTACCTACCTATTCATTCCTCTATCTAACCAGGTGGTGTCTGGTTAGATAGAGGAATGGATAGGATAGGTTAAAATTTGAGTGGGTAGGTGGGCAGGTGGGTTGCTATGTAAACAAATAGATCAGTAGGTGAGACGATTAGCATATAGGCAGGTAGGTAGATAAGTAGGTAGGTAGGTAGGTAGGTAGGTAGGTAGGTAGGTAGGTAGGTAGGTATTACATAAGTAGTTATGCAAATCGGTAAGTTGGTATGTTATGTAGATAGTAAGGTAAACAGCTAATTAGGAAGGTAGGTAGACAGGTAGGTAGGTAGGTAGGTAGGTAGGTAGGTAGGTATTACATAGGTAGTTATGCAAATAGGTAAGCTAGGTAGATAGCTATGTAAATAAGTAGGTAGGAATGTAGGGTGCTAGGTTGAAAAATCGCAATGTAGACAGGTAGGTAGGTAGGTAGGTAGGGAAGAATATGGCAAGATAGAACCAAATTCAAACATTTCCTGTTAGACAGAACCAATGGGGTAACTTCTCCAATAGACGTGATTACGGCGTCTCTTTAAGTACACAACGAACAGAAAATAGCGGACATTGAATAAAATAAAATAAAATAAAAATACTACAGTGGCTCCCTCTTTTATCAATAAAGTGTACTATGGCAGCAGGGAAGTGGTGGAGTAAGGTGGTGGGGGGCTGGCTTTTTTATAATTTGATTTTATTGTTGTTTTATTTTTGTTTTGTTTTTGGGGTTTTTATTTTATTTTTGTGAGTTTTCTTTTTGTTACTGCAGGGTTTTTTCTTTTTTTTTTTGGTAATTTTTTTTGTTTTTGCTTTGCGGGGGGGGGGTTACTTTTTTTGAAAGCCAATTGCCATTCTTTAAGAATAAGATGTGTGGTGGAATGTTTAGGTGTTGGTGGTAGTGGTGCTGGTGCTGGTGAGGTGTTGTGTAGACAGGTCATGTGTACTGATGTGTAGTATGCATATATATATGTGGGTATGCGCGTGCGTATATATATATATATATATATATGTGTGTGTGTGTGTGTGTGTGTGTGTGTGTGTGCATATGATATAATTACATTATATCATACATATGTGTGTGTGTATATATATATATATATATATATATATATATATATATATATATATATATATATATATATATATATATATATATATATGTATGCATATATATATATGCATATATGCATATATATACATACATATATAAATATATCTGTATATATATACATATATATATGTATATGTGTGTTTGTACATATATGTGCGTGTAGTAGTAGCAGAAGCAGCAGAAGCAGCAGCGGCAGCGGCGGCGGCAGCAGCAGCAGCAACAGCAGCAGTAGTAGTAGTAGTAGTAGTAGTAGTAGTAGTAGTAGTAGTAGTATGGACGAGCGTTTAAGTTCAATTCGCAATCATGAGGTCGCGGTTTCGATTCCCACGGCATGGCACCTTGGACAATAGTAATTTCCCAGGTACCTTCCACTCGAGCCACACTTTGTATGTAAACACTGGCAAGATGGAAACTGTTCGGAAGCCCATCGGGTATATTGTACCCGTAATTCAAAAGGTCCAGAGAACCAAGCAGCCAAACTGCTTATATACTCAACAAATGCAGCAATATATATATATATATATATATATATATATATATATATATACACACGCTCATATATTCATATATATATATATATATATTTCAGTGCACCACTGTTTCGATCAAACTAGCAGTTGTTATATACTGCTGGCCACAATGCGCGTCCAATTCTTTGTGGAGTGCGCCTTTCTATTCCATCTTGGCCCCCAAATCGTTTAACTAAATCGCTTCCACATCGTCATAGTTGCCTTTCGAATGGCCTTTGCCGATCTTGCATAGCACTTAGCAATTGCACGGAACCATCTGTGAGACTTGTAACCTATATCAGCGCAAGAAGCTCAAAAGAGGACGGCAGAGCTGAACTCCCTCCTTCACCGAAGGCCAATCGCATAAGTATGGCCATTCTAAAGGTGATGACACTGGTGGTGCTCCAGCATGGCTGCATATTTTGAAATCATATAATACGTACGCTTCAGATTTTCGTAATGTACAATAGGAAATACATGCATTATATATTGACATGTTTCCATCAATTTCTTCATATTTTGAAACGCTTTAACTGAGGATGGTTTACGTAATGGACACATTTCCATTTATACATTATAGAAACCTGAAATGTACGTATTAAATGATTTCTAAATATCATGGTTTGGTTTGACTTCATTATTGTATCTAATATCACTCGATGCCAAGACAAACTCGTAGGTCTTGCCTTCGCTTATTCACATACTCTTACAACACAGTGGGACTGAACCCCGAACCTTATGGTTAGGAAGCAAGCTTCTTACCACACAGCCATGGCCACCCCTAAAAAAAAGATACTACGCCCAACGTGGGGCTTGAACCCACGACACCGAGATTAAGAGTCTTGTGCTCTACTTACTGAGCTATCCGCGATATACAGGGTGAGCCAAAAGTAGGCGGACAGTATTTGGAATAGATTTATGTATCAGTTATATTAATGCAATTGTTTATTATAACCATGTTGCAACTATGTGTTTTATATTTTTTTACTGTCCACCTACTTTTGGCTCACCCTGTATATATATATGTATATATATATATATATATATATATATATATATATATATATATATATATATATATATATATATATATATATATATATATACATGTGTGTATGTATGTGTGTGCATACATATGTATGTGTATATGTGTGTACGTAGAATGTGCACACACATGTGTATAGATAGACAGATAGATAGATAGATAGATAGATAGATAGATAGATAGATAGATAGATACACCTATCTATAACACTCGCTCCCTCCCTCTCTCTCTCTCTCTCTCACTCTCTCTCTCTCTCTCTGTCTCTCTCTCTCTCTCTCTCTTTCTTTCTTTCTCTTGGACAAACAATACAGTGATTCTGTTAATTCTGTAAAAGGAAAGCGAAATAAGTTACTGTAATGTTATTTATTACAGATAATGGCTTCAATGGGTGTAATTACTCCATGAAGAGTGAAGATATTTAGCTCACAAATATAATTCAAAGAGCAGACATCACATTGTTATGAACGGAATTGAAAAGGCAGACGATGATGCTGTCAACAGGATTGGTGGAATGTGTAGACAACAGTGTTATCAACAGGAATAAAAGAACAGTCGGTACATTGTTATGACTGGAACTGGAAGTGCAGACGACAGTGTTATCCACAGAAGTGAAAGAGCAGACGATACAGTTGTCAATCAGTTCGAACGAGCAGACGACAGTGTTGTCAACGGAACTGAAAGAACAGATCTGTTGTTATTATTTCGAACGAGCAGACGACAGAACGAGAGCGTTGTCAACGAAACTAAAAGAATAAGCCGTAATACTATCAACAAAATCGAACGAGAAAATGGCAGTGTTATCGATACATTTGAAGGAGCAGGACAATAATGTAGTCAACTGATTCGTAAGTGCAGACGACAGTGTCGTCAACGAAACAGAAAGAACAGACGATACTGTTGTCAAACTATTTGAACGAGCAGACGACAGTATTCTTTATAGAACGAGACTGTTGTTAACAGAACTGAAAGAGCATACAGTAATGTTGTTAGCCAATTCATGGGAGAAGACGACAGAATTCTCTAGAGAATTGAAAGAGCAGGGCCCATGAGCCTGGCTAGGCTTTAAAAGGGCTCATTTATTATTTTTAAAGCTCCACGAGGCTCCGGCAGGGGGGTGGCGACCCCTGTTGTACTCCTTCACCACCAACTTTCTCACTCTTTCTTCCTGTTTCTTGAGTAAAAATCTGCGATGGACTGGCGTCCCGTCCAGCTAAGGGGGAACACATACACCACGGAAACTGGAAAACTGGCCCTATGCTCCACGAGATGATAAAAGGATTTCCATTCCATTCCGTGTTAATCACTATTGTTCTTAATCATTAGAGAACATCTACCTTTAGACGATGTCTGTTCGTAAAACATACAATTCATTAATATAAAGGCCTTAATAAAAAGACACAATGGTGTTTCGACCTCATTTTGTGTCTCCTCAGTTAAAGCTATCCCACTGGTCTGATGAAGCTAACAAGTACACGCTTTTGTTTATAGAAATCGTCAAAGAAATTTTTTGCTGGCGTTTGGTGATGTATACCCAACAGATAATAATTTACGAGTTGCTCGCAGTGAAAGTCCAAACAATAACGTATCTATTCGTTCTGGCAAATACGAACACGAATGCACAAATCGCTGTTGTTTTCCGTCATCGGAGAACATTTCATAAAAACTTCTAATTATCATTTTAGTGGAAAATTATTTTATCGTTACCATGAAGGTATTGTCTTTAGTTGTGGGGCCTCATACAGAGCCGATTACCCGGTTCCCACGGCATATAAATGACCTACATCACAACATGGGACCCATTTACAGTTGAGTGGACTGGAGCAACATAAAATGAAGTGCTCTGATCACGACGAAAACAAAAAAAAAAAAAGAAACGAAAGCTACGCACCATCCGGTCCAGGAAGCGAAACCACGATGGTAAGACCGTGACTGCAACACGCCTAACCACGAAGCCACGTACTTTCATCGCCTTAAGAACCCTAACCTAAAAAATGAACTCGACAGAATACGAACGCAAAATGAAGAGGCAACGAAACAACGTACTACCGAGTTTGCCCAATGTTGGTAATTGGTTTTATTGTTGTTGCTGCTGTTATTGTTAGTTTTAACCGCCATTGTCACCACTTCTAGTAGTCTTTCCGTTTTATTTTACCTTTTCTGAAGGCGGCAGCGGGTGGGGGCAGCGGGTGGGGGCAGCGGGTGGGGGAAGCGGGTGGGGGCGGAGCCTTTCAATTGCTCTATTTTCTTATTATTTCATTTGAGGCTTTTTCCCTTCCATGTTTTTATTTTAATTCTTGAGATTTCTTTCGCAACGCCTGCCCACCCCCACGCACACCCCCATTTCCTACGTGACGATCGTTTGTGATTGGTGGGCGGCGGCGGCGGTGGTGGAGTGCTGGTTGTGGGGGGAGGAGGCGATAATTTCCCGATCTATTGTTGGAGTTATATGTTCCGAATTGCAGGCACCAAACGTAATTTTTCTTACTCTCTGCGTGTGTTTGTAAATATATATATGAGTGTGTGTGTGTGTGTGTGTATCCATGTGCACACGCAGATATACATACATGCGCACACACATGCATATACACCTAGATACGTATATTTATATACATAAATATACATATATATATAAATATATATATGTATATATATATGTATGTATGTATATATATATATATATTTATATGTATATACATATATATATATATATATATATATATATATATATATATATATATATATATATATATATATATATATATATATATATATATATATATATATATAAAAGCATACATATATATACAAGTATATAAATGTACATATATACTCTTAGATTCTTATATATACATATGTGTGTGTGTGAATGTATATATGCACATGAACTCACACACACATACATATATTCATACGTACATACACACACATACACACACACTGACATACATACATACACACATACATATACACATATATACATACACACACATATATACATACACACATATATATACACACATACACTCATATATTCATACATATATATACATACATACATGCATACATACATACACATACACACATGCATATATTAAATACCGTTATAATTGTTCCAATATTTTACGAAAGATTTTCTTGTTCGTCCATGTATATTTTTTCAAACCATTTCTTGTGGAGGGGGAGGTGGGCATGGGAGGAAACAGAAGGACGGGGTGGGGTGGGGTGGGGTGGGGTGGGGTGGGGTGGGGTGGGGTGGGGAGAACATTATCAAATTTTGGTTTTATTGTTATATTCCATTGCTTAATAAGAAAACATGTAAGAAAATCATAATAAACAGATATTGACTAACATTTCTGAATCGCTGTAAATATGTGAGTCTGTGCATGCGTGAGTGTGTTTATGTATGTGTGTGTATGTGTGTGTGTGTGTTCGTGTGTGAGTATATGTATGTCTGTATGTATATATATATATATATATATATATATATATATATATATATATATATATATATATATATATATATATATATATATATATATATATATATATATATATATATATATATATATATATATATATATATATATATATATATATATATATATTGGAGTAGCTGTGTGGTAAGAAGCTTGCTTACCAACCACATGGTTCCGGGTTCAGTCCCGCTGCGTGGCACCTTGGCCAAGTGTCTTCTTCTCTAGCCTCAGGTCGACGAAAGCCTTGTGAGTGGATTTGATAGACAGAAACTGAAAGAAGCCCATCGTATGTGTGTTTGTGTGTGTGTTCGTGTGTGTGTTCGTGTGTGTGTATTTGTGCATCTGTGTTTGTACTCCCACCCACCATCGCTTGACAAGTGATGTTGGTGTGTTCGTCAAAAGAGATTGATAGAATAAGGACTAGGCTTACAAAAGAATAAGTACCGGGGGTCGATCTGTTCAACTAAAGGCGGTGCTCCATCATGGCCGCAGTCAAATGACTGAAACAAGTAAAAGAATATACATACGTATATATACGTATATACATATGTATATATGTATATGCATGTGTGTGTGTATGTATATATATAATGGACATACAAATATGTGCGTGTACGTATGTATGTGTATATATCATCATCATCATCATCATCATCGTTTAACGTCCGCTTTCCATGCTAGCATGGGTTGGACGATTTGACTGAGGACTGGTGAAACCGGATGGCAACACCAGGCTCCAGTCTGATTTGGCAGAGTTTCTACAGCTGGATGCCCTTCCTAACGCCAACCACTCAGAGAGTGTAGTGGGTGCTTTTACGTGTCACCCGCACGAAAACGGCCACGCTCGAAATGGTGTCTTTTATGTGCCACCCGCACAAGCCAGTCCAGGGGCACTGGCAACGATCTCGCTCGAAAATCCTACAGGAGCCAGTCAGGCGGTACTGGCAACGGCCACGCTCAAAATGGTGCATCTCATGTGCCACCCGCACAAGAACCAGTCCAGGGGCACTGGCAACGATCTTACTTGGCTTGCCGGGTCTTCTCACGCACAGCCCATTTCCAAAGGTCTCGGTCCGTAGTCATCGCCTCGGTGAGGCCCAATGTACGAAGGTCTTGCCTCACCACCTCAGCCCAGGTCTTCCTGGGCCTACCTCTTCCACGGGTTCCCTCAACTGTTAGGGTGTGGCACTTTTTCACGCAGCTATCCTCCTCCATTCTCACCACATGTCCATACCAGCGCAATCGTCTCTCTTGCACGCCACAACTGATGCTTCTAATGTTCAGCTTTTCTCTCAAGATACTTACACTCTGACGGGTATTCACATTGACATTACACATCCAACGGAGCATACTGGCTTCATTCCTTGCGAGCTTACGTATGTCCTCAGCAGTTACAGCCCATGTTTCACTGCCATGTAGCATGGTTGTTCGTACGCATGCGTCATACAGTCTGCCTTTTACTCTGAGTGAGAGTCCCTTTGTCGCCAGCAGGGGTAAGAGCTCTCTAAACTTTGCCCAGGCTATTCTTATTCTAGCAGCTACACTTTCAGCGCACCCACCCCCACTACTAACTTGGTCGCCCAGATAGCGGAAGCTATCGACTACCTCTAGTTTTTCACCCTGGAATGAGATAGAAGTTGTTTCCTGTTTGTTTGCAGTCTTTATTGCACCTGAACATCTGCCACAAACAAAAACTAACTTGCTAGTTAACCTGCCTTTGATGTTGCTGCACCTCTTATGTGTCCATAGCTTGCACCGGGTACATCTTATAGAGTTACTACCTACTCCTTTTCTACATACTGAGCAGGGCCATCTACCTGAAGGGGTTTGTGTTTTATCTACCTTCCTACTTATTAGGATTTTGGTTTTAGCTAGGTTGACTCTAAGGCCCTTCAATTCTAGACCTTGCTTCCACACCTGAAACTTCTCCTCTAGTTCTGATAGTGACTCCGCAATTAGGGCAAGGTCATCAGCATAGAGGAGCTCCCAGGGGCAACCTGTCTTGAACTCCTCTGTGATTGCCTGGAGGACTATGGTAAATAATAGGGGGCTGAGGACGGAACCTTGGTGGACCCCTACCTCTACCCGGAATTCATTGCTGTACTCATTTCCAACCCTCACCTTACTGGCCGCATCTCTGTACATGGCTCGCACAGCTCTCACTAGCCATTCTTCTATCCCAAGTTTCCTCATTGACCACCAGATAAGGGATCGGGGGACCCTGTCAAAGGCTTTCTCCATGTCAACGAAAGCCAGGTACAGAGGTTTATCCTTGGCTAGGTATTTCTCTTGCAACTGTCTCACTAGAAATAAGGCATCAGTAGTGCTTTTACCTGGCACGAACCCAAACTGCATCTCATCTAAATTGATTCGCTCCCTAATTAGTTGGGCTATGACCCTCTCTGTAACTTTCATAACCTGATCTAACAGCTTGATGCCTCTGTAATTATTTGTATCTAAAGCGTCCCCTTTACCTTTGTAGCAGTTGACTATGATGCTGCTACACCAGTCATAGGGTATGACTCCTTCGTGTATCACCTGGTTCGTAATACGGGTGACTAGGCTATAGCCAACACTGCCAGATATTTTGAGCATCTCTGCAGTGATTCCTGATGGGCCGGGGGCTTTCCCGGTCTTCATACTCTTAATTGCTTTATTTATATATGTATATATATTTGTGTATATATATATATGTATTTATATGTATGTATTTATGTGTGTATGTGTATGGATATATATATATATATATATATATATATATATATATATATATATATATATATATATATATATGTATATATATATATATATATATATATATATATATATATATATATATATATATATATATATATATATATATACACCATACATACATGCATATATACATACAGATGTATGTATGAATATATGTACGTATGTATATATACATATACTTATATATAAGTACGAACGTACGAGCGTGGGTATACCAATATGCATATACGTCCATACGTATCGAAGTATCTATGCCGGCATGTATATGTATATATTTCTCGAATTTTTCTATAATAGACTACAGGAATTTATTAAAAGACATTTCCTAAATAAATGGATAACAGTTAGATTCCAACCATTTCTTCCTCTATTGAAATCTTCAGCATATTCTTCCGTCCTTAGCAATATCACTCGAAAATATATTTATCAGTGGCCGCCATATTTCTTTTCGCTAACTGCCTTTCATTTTGGCTTTTCTAGTTTTAGTGTTCTTGAATTTTTTTTTTTTTTTTCCTTTTTCGTTTTACTGCGGTTGTTGTACTTGCTGTTTTGTGTTGTTTTGTTTTCATTTCTTTTTTTTTTTTTGCCTTTGTATTTCTTTGGATGAAGTGTGTTGGGCGTTGGGCGTTGGGGGGTGGCGGGAGAATTAAATAATCATAACAGAAAAGAGAAAAACTATTTAAATTGAAAAATTTTTGTGGAAAAAGAAATGGAATTGGAACACACACACACATACATATATATATATATATATGGGTTCCAATTCCTTTTCTTCTTCCACAAAATTTATATATATATATGTGTGTGTATGTATATATATATATATATATATATATATATATACATAAACATATACATAAACATATACATAGATGTACATATATGCATGCATACATATTTATATACATATATATATACATATAAATATATACATATATATGGATATATATATATATATATATATATATACAAACATACACATTTATATATGTTTATATGTATATACATATATATATATATATATATATATATATATATATATATATATATACACACACACACACACATCTATATAAATGCATTCTGTATGTGATGTATATATTTTTGTATGTACGTGTGCATATAAATATATATATTTAAATTCAGCCTTACATAAAATAAGGGGGGAAAGATATCCGCAGAGTTTACTCCTACATTGAAACCTGGTATATTCAGCCATGTGGAGGGGGGGACCAAAGCTTTGTGGGTGAATTATGAAACTTCAAACTGAGTGGAAACCCATGACATGTGTGTGTGTGTGTGTGTGTGTGTGTGTTTATGTTGGTTCCCCACCGTCGTTTGATAACCGCTGTTGGTGCGTTTACGTCCCCATAACTTAGGGCTTCTGTCAAAAGAGGCCGATAGAATAAACATCAGGTTTTAAAAATATAAGTACTGGGGCGCATTCGTTCGACTAACACCCTTCAAGGCGGTGCTCCAGCATGGCCCCAGACTAATGACTGAAACAGGTAAAAGATATATATTGTAATAATAAAACGAATAGGTATTTTAAGGCTTATGTATGTGTGTCTGTCTGTTTGTCCCCCTTTCTACAGTTTGACAACAGTTTTTGGTTTGTTTACAGTCCCAACGGCGTAAGTTTCGACTAAAACTTATCGAGGTGTTATCCCAGCATGGCCACAGTCGAAAAAATAAAAACAAGTTTAAAAAAGAAAAAAAAAACAGGTAAAATTAAACGAACTCCCATTAATACAAACCCTTACCCGTCCCTTTGTTTTTTCTGAGTTGACTAAATCAAGATGGTGGATATCCGCCATTGGCCTCTCGCTTTCCAGTTGCAGACTGACTGTTCCCTTTATCTCGGGATTATCAAAAAATCATTTTCTTAAAAGTAATTGATATATGAGATCGATATGGAATCTCCTAGAATTCTTGACCAATTTCAATTCCCATCATGCATTGCATTTCCGATAACAACAATAAATACGACATTATTAATCGATATATATATTTTCTCTTCTTTCTTTTTTATTCTTCCATTTTTTTCCTTTTTCCTCATTTTTCGTTCCCTCCTGTCATTATTATATTTTCTTATCTGACAGATCTTCAGGTTATATATACAAGTGTCTGTGCGTGTGTGTGTTTATTATATATATGTGTGTATATACATACACTATATAAATAACGTATATATGTGTATATATGTCTGAGTGTGTCTGTGAATGCATATTATATAAATACATAGGTATGTATGTATGTATGTGTGTATATACATACAAAAAATAAATACTGTATTTATGTGTACATATCTCGACTTTGCAAAAGCCTTTGACAAAGTTGATCATGGCTTGATGTGTCACAAGCTGCGAAACCTTGGCATAGCTGGTAAATTAGGAGAGTGGCTGCATGACTTCCTGAATGGTAGAAGTCAGACAGTTGCAGCCAATGGAGAACTATCTAGGGAAACACAAATATTGAGCGGTGTTCCACAAGGAACTGTTCTGGGACCACTACTGTTCATAGTGGCCCTTCTGGACATGCCCACGGTCACTCGGAGAGCCACTGTCACAAGCTATGCTGATGACACAAAGATATCTCAGGCAATAAAGAATCCTGATGATATTGTAAGCCTGCAGAATGACCTAAATGCAATATATGAGTGGGCAGAGCAAAATAATATGCAGTTCAATGCAAAAAAATTTCAAGTACTGCGCTACAAGACCACAAGCACCTCCCAACTGGCATACACAGGGCCTGGAGGTACTGCAATCCCAGAACCACAACCAGTAAGAGATCTGGGCATCAACATGTGTAGTGATGCATCATTTCACATGCACATTGTCAAGTTGACAGCAAAGTGCAGACAACTGGCAGGGTGGATACTGAGGACATTCCGTACAAGGGATCAAAAAGTCATGTTGACTCTATGGAAGACATTTGTTCTGAGCCGCCTAGACTATTGCTCTCAGTTGTGGTCACCACACAGTGTTAGACGGACAGCAGAACTCGAGGCAATTCAGCGGCACTATACAAAAAAGATCGCCACAGTCCAACAGATGAACTACAGGGAGCGACTGAAGGCACTAGGTCTCTACTCCCTGGAGCGCAGACGGGAGAGATATGTAATAATATACATATGGAAAATACTGGAAGGACTGGTGCCAAACTTTGGTATCAAGTACTACAGGAATGCCCGCACGGGTCGCCACTGCATGGTGCCAAAGGTACCGTCCACTGCATCTCACATAAGAACGAGATACTGCAGCAGCCTCGGTTTCAGAGGACCTCAGCTCTTCAATGCCCTGCCAAAACATTTGAGAGACATGCAAGACATGGATGCGGAGGTCTTCAAGACAAAACTTGACGCTTTCCTCTCCACGATACCAGACGAACCAATGGCTCGTAATGAGACGCAGTTTAGGGCAGCTGTGTCAAATTCTCTTATACACCAGATGTGCCATCAAAACTCTTGATTGGACCATGTCAGGTGGGGGAGAAGAGCCATGCAAGGAACGTGAAAATCACGGTGGTGCACCAGCATGACCGCAGCCACTTGGCTGAAACACATAAATAAATAAATAAATATGTGTGTGTGTATTATAATATATGTACATATACATATATAAATGAGGTGTGTATGTGTGTGTGTGTGTGTTTAGCTAAATAGATAGATATGATGCATATGTTTTTATGAAAGCTATTACAAGCATATACAGATACGCTAAGTTACAGGGGCGTAAACACACCAACATCTGTTGTAAAGCGATTGCGGTGGGAACAAACACACACACACACACACACACACACACACACACACACACATAAACATATATATAAGACGGGCTTCTTCCAGTTTCCGTCTACCAAATCCACTCACAAAGCTTTGTTTTCTTTCCCCATTCCTTTATGTAAAAGAGCGTCGGCTCGAAACGTCAAAAACCTCTTCCATTTTTCCTGAGCGTCAAACTAATACACCTTTGTTGTTCCGCACTTGTCTCTTGTCTTCTGTTTCTTTTCTTTTTTTTTGTGGGATTTTTATGCTTTTTTGTACAATTTTGAACAATATATATATATATATATATATATATATATATATATATATATATATACAGAGAGACAGACAGACAGGTGTATAAGGTCTCTCATAGGTGCTACTGGTAACATGGAATCCAGTACAACCTATTGCATGGTCGGGTCGTCGGCGACTTAACTGGAACCTGCACTAAGTTTGCCTGGTGAGAACGATTGCTAAAAACCCAGCAGGACTAAAAACAAGTCTTGTCAACGGGATGGATGAACCTAGTGCATGGGCACTCAGAAACTCCGGGTTGGTGTCCAGTTTATTGGAAGACTACTGGGAGTGAGGCACCTTTCAGCTTTTGTTAAATCATGTCTCTAAGAGAAGGTCGTTCTGATATAAAACCAGATATGCAGGGAATAGCATTGAATATTTTGGAGATCTTTCGCTTACGCTTCAGATCATGGCACTCCCATATTCCTGAGCCTGCGATCCATATTGGCACTGGATAGCTATAAAACTAAACCTACCAGGAATACCTACGAAAGACACTGTAGATCTTTAAATAATAACTGTCTGGAAAAAGAACTTATATACAAAGTCAAAATCATGAATCTCAACGAAGTAACAAAGATGTATATCGGAATGACGGGCAACTCGTTCAAAGATAGATGCACACAACACCAACGTCATTCAGGGTCAAAAACAAAAGACGTGCAACGTCCCTATCCAATATGATATAGACGTTGAAAGAAGGAGGAGTAAGCAACCCCCAGATAACGCGGAGCATTATTGCTAAAGCCAGAAAATACAGGGGATGGGGTGCCAAATGTGAGCTCTGCATTACTGAAAAGTTAAATATCATCCAATCGACTATCCACCAACACATTAGGTTTTATGGTGTAACATAATTAGGTAAACTAATTTACATATTGAACACATTCTTGACAATTGGTGCGTATATCTTCGATCGCATTGTTTACGTAGATTGTTTGTTTACAAAACATCGTAATTTAAAAGGCTGACTGTCTGAATTCAGTTTTAAAAGATCTATAGAGATAACTTTTAAAACAGTTGACTGGATGCTTTTTACGCAGCACCAGCCACTGGGAGGTCGCCAAGTATCTCAAAATTATTATTATCATCATCATCATCATCATTATTATTATTATTATTATTATTATTATTATTTCATTTTTTTCTGGGTCGATAAAATAAGTACCAGTTGAATATTGGGGGTCGATGTTATCGACTTGTCCTCTTCGCCGAAATTGCTGGCCTTGTGCCAAAATTTGAAATGATGATGATCATCATCATCATTGTCGTCGTCGTCATCATCATCATCATCATCACTACCACCACCACCACCACCACCACCACCACCACCATCATCATCATCTTCATCATCATCATCATCATCAACATCATTATTATTATCATTATTATTACAAATATTTAGCTATTTGCAATCTCATGATTCCCCTGCGTTCCGGAGACCAACTTTGCCGATGGCAAAAAAAAAAATTTTTTTTTTGTTTTCTTTTTAAATTTCCATTTCACAATCGGACATGAACTGTTTTCACAGAAATATCATTGGAAGTTATCACCCACCATAAAGCATTTAACGAAGCATAAATAATTAATTAATCACACAAATATTAAATAAACCGTTGAAATTAGGCTCTGGGGAGTGTTAGATTTTATTTTAAGGAATGAAATCTGATTTTACAGGAAGATTTCGGAGCTGGGTGGTTGGTGTGTGTGTGTGTTGCTTTTTAAATTTTGTTTTGCTCTGAAAACAATGGAGAAAGTTTAACAGCGAACGACAAGACAAACGCAATTTAAACAGAGTGAAAATGATGGTGGCGTTTTTTTATACACAAAATGGGATAGCTCTTTCTTTCTCTCTTTATTTATTTCTTTCTTTCTTTCTTTCTTTCTGTCTCTGCCTCTTTATGAGTGCATGTGTTTCTCTCTCTTTCCCTCTCTCTTTGACTCTCACTCTCTCTCCCTGACTCTCTCTCTCTTTCTCTGTCACTGACTCTTACTCTCTCTCTCTCTCACTCTCCAACACGCACGCAAATGCATATATGCATATATATATATATAGAGAGAGAGAGAGAGAGAGAGTGAGAGAGAGACAGACAGACAGACAGACAGACAGAGACAGACAGATAGAGACAGACAGACAGAGACAGACAGACAGAGAGAGGGGGAGGGGGAGAAAGAGAGGGGGAGAGATATAGGCACCTACAAACATGCATGCACACACACATACATACATACATACATACATACATACATACATACATACATACATACGCACACTGTCTAAATACCAATCTTGAGAAATTAGGCTTCTCAAAACCAGAAGGGAGAAAGCTAATTCGAAGACTACAGATCCAATCTATCACTGGAACTGTAAAAATCTGTAAAACTTTCCAGAAGTTTATCATTTAAATATATATGAGCATGTCTAGATATGTAACTATATGAATGAGAATACATATATAAAGCAAAACTTACATAAATGCATTGCTACATATGTTTCGGCATGACATGTATTTTTATGAGACTACCTCATCACATCACATCCATAGGACATTATTAAATATTATTTATAAAATCTATGGACCCTGTGGGGTGGAGTTCAAATCCTCTGTTAACTAAATGTGGTTCATCGTTAATACACTATCTTTTTCTGTTTTTCTTTTTCTCTACCTGTGTTCTTCCGTTTTCTTTTTTTTAATTTCCTGTCTTCATGTCTGCGCACACTTAACTGAATACAACTCACAATTTTATCTCCCCTCTTTTCTTTCCTTTTCCTTCTCTTTCCTCACTTCCTCTTCATGTCCACTTACGTTAATACGTAAACAACGAACACAAGTATCCTTTCGAAGTTCCTACATTCTATCGATATATATATATCCATCTATTTAGTAGTTTGCAGGAATTCTCAAGCACTCAAGCACCGCCCATTAATCCAGCAGGACTCTTTGATTGGTGTAGAACGATTAATATCCTGGAGCCTAAACAACAAACTTGCCTAAGGAAGTAAGTATGTCGAATTAATGTAACCCCTCTAGGATCTATGAATATTATAAATAATATTTAATAATATCCTATGGATGTGGTGAGGTAGTCCCATAAAAATACGTGTCATGCCGAAACATATGTAGCAACGCATTAATAAGAATATGAAAATCTCTATCCGTGAAATATTTTTCGTCATTAAATATATATATATATATATATATATATATATATATATATATATATATATATATATATATATATATATATATATATATATATATATATCTTACGCTACTCGGAGTACCGCATACGTAACAATCCCA
>NC_142952.1:32189945-32212445 GCF_046866305.1 Octopus bimaculoides | reverse complement strand
CGAAAAAGAAAGAAAGAAAGAAAGATAGATAGATAGATAGATAGACAGATAGATAGCTAGATAGATAGATAGATAGAAAAGGGGGAGAAAAGAGAGAGGACTAGAGAAATAGGGTAAGCGAGAGGGCAACACAGAGACAAAATGGAAAAAGTAGATAGATAGGAACAGATAGATATAGATAGTGTTAAAGTGCAAGAGTGATAAGAGAGAGAGAGAGAGAGAGAGAGAGAGAGAGAGAGAGAGAGAAATGCAAGATATTGACTCAAATTTCATGATATATCACCCCTCTCCCTCCCCCTTGCTCGCTTTCCCCTCATCAATTATAGAAATAAGTAAATAAGATATCACTGTGTTTACGTAAATATCTCTTTATCACTCACGTCCTCTTTTTCTCCCTTTCAGTTATCTCACACACACACATACACATACTTACGTACGTGTGTGTGTGTGTGTGTGTGTGTGTGTGTGTGTGTGTGTGTGTGTGTGTGTGTTCATAGATATAACTTATTGCTTTACAGGCTGAGTTTCCGCCATCTAAAACAAAATCCGTGAGTCTAGATGATAGAACAAAAAATATTTTATATTTCATGAGATATACATTTACAAACAGACTTCTCGACGCAGTGAGAAACAGAACAAGCCGGTTGTTATCGAAATCTTTCACAAATAAATAGTCTTCACACGATTGCATTTTAAATAATAATAAAAATATTTTTAAAAAACGAGAAACGAAATGTCGTCTGCTGTTGTATCCTGTTTCTCCGCCATAATCGCAGCTGGTCGCCATTTTACTGTTTCAATAATAAATTATAAAACGTCTGTCTCTGGTCGTTTGTGTTGTTTTGCTTCGTTTTCTGGTCATTGTATTGCGTGTTTTCCAATAAAATACGTGATTTTTATGACCCACGGAAAAATATGAATATGAAAAGACGATGAATATGAGATATCGTTTATAATATATGACCGGAAACGTTTTAATATATATCGCCATTTTTGTGTCTTGTTTGTTAGTTTTACTTGTTTATTTATAGCTTTGTTTCTAGAATTCATTATTTGCTTGTTTGTTTTTCATCTGAGTTAAATAACAAAAAAGAAACCCACATTTGCCTTTATTTTTTTCAATCGAAGATTTTTCCATTAAAGATTAATATGTATATGTGCGTGTGTGTGTGTGTGTGTGTGTGTGTGTGTGTGTGTGTGTGTGTGTGTGTGTGTGTGTGTAAATGCATATATAGATATATACATATTAATATATGCATATATGTCGTATATATATATATATGCATATATATCGTATATGTTATATATATATATATATATATATATATATATATATATATATATATATATATATATATATATATATATATTAATATATATATATCGTATATATAATATATAGATATAGATTTATGTTTATAGATATCTGTGTATACGTAAGTGTATATATGTATGCATGTATATTTATACGTATATATATGTATGTCTGCACAAGGATAAATACAGAGAGAGAGAGAGAGAGAGAAAGAGAGAGAGGTGCAGGAGTAGCTGTGTGGTAAGAAGCTTGCTTACCAACCACATGGTTCCGGGTTCAGCCCCACCGCGTGGCACCTTGGGCAAGTGTCTTCTACATAGCCTCGGGCCGACCAAAACCTTGTCAGTGGATTTGGTAGACGGAAACTGAAAGAAGCCCGTCGTATGTGTGTGTGTGAAAGTGGTGGTGAAGAACAGCATAACATAAACACGAAGGTGTGTGTGTGTGCATGCGTGCGTGTGGTGTGTACAGTATTATATATCCATTACGCCCGATCTTAACCAATCAGTCGTAATGGAAATATAACATTATACACTTCGATTAATATACTCACTCTATTGACAAATACACAAATGCATATTTTCCTGACTTATGGACTCTTAGACGGCTTACGCGCGCGCGCGCACACACACACATATGTATGTATGTATGTATGTATGCATATGTATACAAAGGATCAAAAGTCCTTTCCAAGCCAAAGGCTAATGACGCCAGTTTCCCGGTTCCTCTGGCGTATGTATTCCCTCTCTGGGCAGGATGCCAGTCCGTCGCAGGATTACTCATTTGTGTTCGCTGGGTGGACAGGAGCAACATGAAATGAATTGTTTTGCTCAAGAACACAACGCATCGCCAAGTCCAGGAATCGAAACCCCAATCTTACGACCAAGAGGGCAACTCATTAACCACTAGGCCACAGTTCCTCCACACACACACACATGCATACATACATAAGATATAAACAACTTAGCGGTAAATATGCGCCATAAATTGGTACACATAGATGTAAATATGTGCCATAGGATGGTACATTTTACTTAGCTACTAACAGGCACCCAAGGGAGTACATGTTACTTCGCTGAAAATAGGCAATAGTGGAAGGTACAAGCGATATAGCTGTAAATACGTACCTCAAGGTGGTACAATTTACTTAGCTGTTAATAGGCACCTAATGTAGTACAATTTACTTCGCTGTAAATAGGCAATATCGGAAGGTATAAGCGATATAGTTGTAAAGACGCATCCCAAAGTGGTACATTTTACTTAGTTGTAAACAGGTACCATAGAGTGGTACATGCAGTACATCATTCCTGTAAATAGCTGCCTGTGCTATGTTCAACAGTTCCTTGTAAGCATAGCATACAGAGGAATGGATTCTTGGTTCCGTGAGAGTGTCTCACGGGGAGGGTCGAAGTGGTCATTTGACTTGCTGGAAAGAGTAAGCAATTTATTTTTCTTAAATCATGCATTACGGCGTTAAAAGACGTATTAGGTTACGTGGTACAAGGTTCAATATATCTGGGGATGAATAGAGAGGAGATTGCATAACATTTGTGCGCGCGCACAAACGCACACAGCCTAAAGGCGAATCTTGGCTGCGGTCAACTGTCAAACAATTTCATTCCATTCTCTCTCTTTCTCTCTCTCTCTCTCTCTCTCTCTCTCTCTCTCTCTCTCAAAACGCAATTGATGGGGTCAACTTGATGAGAGGGTCAACTATCAAATACACTGACCTCAGCGTTGATCTGGAAGACGTGACTGTCTCTAAGAAGTGGACGCTCATCTGCGCCACGCCCACCCCGCACTATGGCGGTCCAAACGTCAAGGAGATGTCGCTCTCTCGTCACAACTGAATCAGAGAAACAACACTACCTCCTCACCCACGCAAATCTCACGACTGCTACTACTACTACTACTGTTACTACTACTACTACTACTACTACTACTACTACTACTACTGTTACTACTACTACTACTACTACTACTACTACTACTACTACTACTACTACTGTTACTATTGCCGCTGCTGCTGCTACCACTATTTCTACTATTACAACTCCTACTACTACTGCTGCTACTACAACTTCTACTACTAATACTACTACTTATGCTGCTACTACTACTACTACTACTGCTGCTGCTGCTGCTGCTACTACTATTGCTACTATTACTACTACTACTACTACTACGACTACCACCATACTACTACTGCTACTGTTACTACTACTACTTGCGGCTGCTGTTGCTGCTGCTGCTACTACTACTACTACCACCACCACTACTGCTTCTACTACCACTACTACTACCACTACAACTACTACCACCACTACCACTACTACTACCACCACCACCACCATTACTACTACCACTACCACCACCACTACTACTACTACCACCACCACCACTACTACTACCACCACCACCACTACTACTACTGGATATCTGTCTATCTATATGCACATGCGTAGATAGTTTCTAAAATTAAACGGAAGCACGACAAAAGAACGACCGTGAAATTCACAGACGCAACATGGACATGCTTTTTCCTCGTCAGTTATCGTCCAAAAACACACATTTACGTAAACTTATGTATGTGTGTGGGGGGGGAGAGGGGGAGAGAGAGAGGAGAGAGGGGGAGAGAGGGGGGAGAGAGGGGGGAGAGAGGGGGGAGAGAGGGGGAGAGGGGGGAGAGAGGAGGGGAGGACTAGTGTCGGTCTGCGTCGAAAAAACTTCGATTATTTAGTAAAACAGACAAAAAAACTAAAATGAACTTGCCATCAACAATAGGTTAATCCAACGTTTCGGACAAGTGCCCTTCCTCAGGGAAAAGTTTGACAGAAGGGAAATTGATGAAGGACAATGTTTTACTTCTTCTAACTTAAAAACAAAACTGGTTGCTACTCATACACACACACACACATTTAGAAGATCCTTGTCCAAGGTGCCACGCAGTGGGACTGAATCCGGAACCATGTGGCTGGTAAGCAAGCTACTTACCACACAACCACTCCTGCATCTATTTATCTATTTGTTTGTCTGTCTGTCTGTATGTATGTATGTACGTTTGTATGTGTGTGTGTGTATATATATATATAGTCTCCTTTAGAGAGACTTAGAAATATTAATAACTCTATTTCTGAAAACCAGTGGATAGATTCCACTGAAATTAGATAAATAACCTTCGAACAGATGGTCGGCAGCGCCGCCTGGCTGGAGCTTGGCTGCTCTGCATTGACAAGGGGCAACACCCTGAAACTAGTCTGCAGATGCCAAACCAGCAAGGGGAAACTGCTGACCTCCCCTGTTCGAAGGTTATAAAGGACACAGGTTTCGTGTGTCACATAGCTAGCTAGAGGCGATGGCTTCTTGGAGCTAATTCACGGCAGTTTTCGTCCTAATTTTGGGACTGCCATGTTGGCTTGGCGATAACTATTAATTTCCAGTACCGCTGCCGTAGTCTCCTTTAGAGAGACTTAGAAATATTAATAACTCTCTCTCTCTCTATATATATATATATATATATATATATATATATACCGCTAGCATTTCGCCCGGCGTGCTAACGATTCTGCCAGCTAGCCGCCTTTTTTCAAGAAAATTCTGAATGTCTACATATGTCTGTTTGTGCTACCAACTTAAATTATATAAAGGCATTCTTTAAACAGGCATCGTTTCTTTTCTTGCTTCTTTCGTTTCTTTATCTCTTTCTTGCTCCACTTGATGAAGAGGTAATCCGAAACGTCAGTTTCTTCGTTTCCTTCTCCTTATTTTTTTCAGTGTACAATTCATTATACGCAACTTTTTATCTCAATATGTGTGTGTATGTGTGTGTGTGAGAGTTTACATTTTCTCTACCACCTTTTGAATTTTGGCATATATGTATGTATATATATATATATATATATATATATATATATATATATATATATATATATATATATATATATATATATATATATATATATACATACATATATCTATATATCTATATATCTATATATATATATATATATATATATATATATATATATACACACGCATACATATATGTATATATATATATATATATATATATATATATATATATGTGTGTGTGTGTGTGTGTGTGTGTGTGTGTGTGTGTGTGTGTGTATGCAAATATACATACATATATATACATATGCATATATATGTATATATATATATACATACATATACACACATATACACATACATACACGTATGTACACAAACACACACATATATAGATAGATAGATAATAGATTGTGAAACTTACGCAGACACACATATTTATGCGGCTTGCGATATAAACCACAAAATGCATTATATATACATATATACATACATGTACATATACAATATTTACACATATATATACACACATACACGCAACAAGAACAACTACAACAACAGCAACACCAGATCTATCGAAGCCATAAATATGTTAGAATGCTAAAATTTGTTGAGAATCTTCAATGATTTTTTTTGTGTCTTTATTGTGTTTTTGTTGTTGTTTTTTTATCTCTAGAATATCGATTTCTGATTTGTGAGGTAATCGCAAGATATTGTATCGATAGCAGAACAGAAAGGATATGAGATTAGACATTCAGACAGACACTTCAAGTTGAAAACAGAACGAGATAAGAGCATGATATAGTCGTTCTTCAATGACCGTCAGACTAAGACATTTGCCTGGTAATCACGTGTTTCACAGATCGATTCTTCAGCGCGGTATCAAGACCAAGTGCATTTCATCGTAACATCGGGTCGGCCTGAGACTTGAGCTCGGAATTTGATAGGCGGAAGGTGAAGAGGTTGCCTGTATCTGTTATATAGTAGAATGTTTCATCTGTCATGTGACATTCTGTCACATGTCACATGACACTCAAGCAGCTCACTCTGTTACAAGCCCTCTGGCGGATAACGTTTCAAGTTCAAGGGGAGATTACCCAATACTTTGATGTGCTGCTTCCTTCTGTAGTAAGGGTGGGACGGTTTCCTCCACAGATTTGCCATCCACCAGTTTTGGACTTTCCAATGAAGTTCATAAGCGTGGCTTTTCCTTTTCCTATGGTTACCCTATAGATAGATACATAGACAGACAGACAGACTGACAGGCAGACGGACTGACAGGCAGACAGACATACAGACAGACAGGCAGACGGACGGACAAACGGGTGATTGGACGGACAGACAGGCAAACAGGCAGGCAGACAGACAGACAGACAGAGACAGAGATAGATAGATAGATAGATAGATAGATAGATAGATAGATAGAAAGACAGACAGACACCGGCGGCGGTGGTGATGGTGATGATGGTGGTGGTGATGATGATGATGATGATGATGATGGTGGTGGTGATGATGATGATGATGATGGTGGTGGTGGTGGTGGTGATGATGATGATGATGATGATGGTGGTGGTGGTGGTGGGTGTTGATAAATACCGGAAACAACTTATGGCATTAAGGATGCTGCATCTTGGGAGGGGCTGGGTAATTCAAGGCTAAAACTCGCTCAGTTCCAGCCAAATATTGATGCAATATATTAACTAGTATTCACCAAACACATATTTCACATTAAATATTCAAACTAGGTTAAGGGGGTCAAAACCCCACTCCCCTTCGGTCATGAATGACCATGGGGTCGCACTTAGAAAGTTCCCTTCTGAAGCGCATGTGAGGGCAAGGCTGTTTATGGAAGACCACCAATGTTATCCAAGGGAAAGGCAAAGGGGCCAATACAGCTTGACACCAGTGACATCAGAACTCATTTCTACAGCTGAGTGAACTGGCGCAACGTGGAATAAAGTGTCTTTCTCAAGAACACAACACACAGCCCGGTCGGGGAATCGAACTCACTACTGCATGATTGTGAACCCCGACACTCTAACCACTGAACCATGTGCCTTCAGATTATGCTAATATAATATCGCTAAATATTTATTGTCCTTTATCAATTTTCGTTAAGTACTTTCATTAAATTTCTTTAAATATTTTTAATTAAAAAGCAGTAATGATACAAAAGAACGAAGGAATTTTATAAAATCAAGAATTTCTCATGTTTTTAATTTCATTTTCAGATTTAGATGATGGGGGTCGATGAGTTATCAACGATTCCATGAAGGAGTGAACGGTAGAGATTTGCCAATTCCAAGTTAAAACGAAATAGCAATAGATTAGCAAGGGAAATAACTCTACCATATAGGTAAATTATTACTGAAAGTATGATTACAGAGTTGTTTCCCTTGGACGAACAGTTCTCGACCTCTTCTGTGTGAGAGATTGGGAGGTAAGCGTGAGTGAAGGGGAATGTTGTCAATCGGACGGAACAATCATAACACAGGGGACCAGGAGACAGATTCATTTCGAAGAAAGGAGGTATTTAGTTCCGGGTCAGTTGTGATCGAGCAGACGTGTAGGATGCGACAGAAAAGCCTCATATTTTTTCATGGCCGTTGGTGTGGCTGTAATGAGGTTTCGCAAAGGTTTATGGGTCGATGTACACGATTTAGCCCCTTCCCCAAAATTGCTGGCCTTGGACGAAAATTTGAAATCGTCGTCGTTGTCATTCTTGTTATTAAGGTGGAATCATTAGCATGCCGAGCGAAATGCTTAGCGGTATTACTCCCGTTGCTACGTTCTGAGTTCAAATTCCGCCGGGGTCGACTTTGCCTTTCATCCTTTCGGGGTTGATAAATTAAGTACCAGTTGAGTACTGGGGTCGATGTAATCGACTAGTCCCCCTCCCCCAAATTCCAGGCCTTGTGCCTATAGGAGATATTATTATTATTATAGTTCTATATTATTACCCTTCTATATGTAAATATTATTACAGTTCTATATGTAAATAATGCATTATTATTATTAAATTCAAATTACGATGGACGTAAACAAACAAATGAAGTTTGCTTTAGAAGCGTTTCTAAAATATTTAGGGACTTGTGCCAACCATTATTTGTTGTAAAATTAAGCTGCCGTATCAATAAACACCATGAACAGATATAGAACCTTTAACCCATCGCCTGGCCATGAGCCCCATTGTGATGGTTGGCACTCCGTCGGTGACGACGTCGAGGGTTCCAGTTGATCCGATCAACGGAACAGCCTGCTCGTGAAATTAACGTGCAAGTGGCTGAGCACTCCACAGACACTTATACCCTTAACGTAGTTCTCGGGGATATTCAGCGTGACACAGTGTGTGACAAGGCTGACCCTTTGAATTACAGGTACAACAGAAACAGGAAATAAGAGTGAGAGAAAGTTGTGGTGAAAGAGTACAGCAGGGTTCGCCACCATCCCCTGCCGGAGCCTCGTGGAGCTTTAGGTGTTTTCGCTCGATAAACACTCACAACGCCCGGTCTCGGAATCGAAACCGCGATCCTATGATCGCCAGTCCGCTGCCCTAACCACTATGAGCCCCATTGTAGGGATCTGCTAAGAACAGTCTCACTGCCGGTTGTTCATTGTATTTAAAGGGAATTTCATTTGCAGGGGTGTGTTTAACAATATTCAGTAGTTTTAAGTTTGTCACTATCAGCTCTGGCTAATTCTAGACGACATTCTATGTCATAAAGCGCAATTTATGAACGATGACTATTTTGAAAACGTGTTTTGTTTTGTTTTTTTGTTTTCTTGGGGGGTGGGGCATTTCCCATTTATATCCTTCATTGATATTTCATACACATTCGCATTTGATACTACAGCTTCAAAAACACTAAATTGTTTATTTATTGCAATTGAATAGAAAAGCATAAATGTGCTTCTTTTTTTTTTTTTTTTTTCAGAGAGTTCCCCATTTGGGACTTTTCGAAAAAATTTATTATAATTTCCAAAATAATTCACACATGAAGAAAATTTAAATACTACATATCATTTTAACTTCAAAGTCATCAGGCAAAACCAAAAAATAGGAATAAAGAAATTTGGCAGTCAATGGGTTAATTCTTGTACCGTCTGGAAGAAGTTGGAACATTTTTATAACGGAATATGCTAAAAATTCTCCTGACGTTTTCGTCCTAAATATATTAGCTTCTCCTTCTTCAGCACCATCAAATAGTTCGTGTAGAAAGGTTTAAGATGAGTTTAGTGATCAGAACTTAATTTTATCTGCCTGATTTTAATCACTATGTATTTATCTTGCAGACAAACTCCATCAACAGATTCAGTGGAGTCGAGTTTTCATTTCGTCTACGAAAAGTTTTGGTTTTTAAAAGTCATCTCCCTTTAACAGCCACTGTGTTCGTCTGTTGCACATCCATTGACGACATGCACACACGCACACGAGTCTCTCTCTCTCACACACACTATACACACATAAAAACACACACACACACTGTACGCACATAAAATATACTACATGTAGACACCATACACACTCTATAGGCAAGCATACACACGCACAAATGCTCAATAAACAAAGGATCACACACACATACAGAAACACATGTTGCAAACAAAACGATGATTTAATGGTAAAATGAAAGATGGTGAATTGTCTGGACTTTTGAAATGACGGTCTGACCGTCTGCCAAGCAAATCGGAAGCAGTAATTGAAGCAATTGAAGTAGATGGTGAATATGCTCCGGAATAACCATTAAAAGATGGTTTTGTTACATGATGTTACTGTTTTCGTTGAATAAAATTTGTTGAAAAAAAGCCGCAATAATTATGCACCAACCCAACAGTAAGGGACAATATTGAAGATGAAAGATGGATACTAAAAGGGCATGGTCCCAAGGAAAGGGATAGCTGTGTTGTGAAGGGGTTAGTTGGTAGAAGTGATGAATAAGATTGTGTCTTTTGGGGTTGCATGAAGAAGTAACTGATAAAACCATTGAATACTTAACAGAAGATTTTATTATTGCAAACGGATACATTATAATTATCAGCACTCCACTGGTTACAATGATGATTGTTCTAGTTGACCCAATCAACGGAACAGCCTACTTATGAAATTATCCTGCAAGTGGCTGAGCACTCCACTCACACCTATCCTACAATGTTAATCTAAAAATAAATTCATAAAAATCCCGAAGCTACAAAATAATGCATGATTATTTCAAAACAATTGTTTAAATAAGCATTACATCTAACAGAATAATTTGAATGCTAAAGGGTTAATAGGCTGATCTTGTGAAATCACTGTGGTTTGGTTGTGATGTATGTTCAGGAATTTAGCAGTCCAGTTTCAAATCACTGCTACAGCTGTTAGGGGGGAAAAAAATGGTAGGGGATGAAATATGCTTAGTTCTGCTCTCATAAAATTACAAAAGCTGAATAGAGCTGTGTAGTTAGAAAAGAGATGAGGGTGGGATATTAGGAAAAAGAGAATTGGGGAAGGTTTTACAGGGAGAGGTTGGGTGCAGGGGCAAAGGCCAATGTGCATAGTCATGGCTCAATGTTTAGAGCATTGGACTCACAATCATGAAGTAGTAAGTTCGATTCCTGGACTGGGCTGTGTTGTGTTTTTGAGCAAGGCACTTTATTCCACGTTGCTCCATGTCACTCAGCTGTAGAAATGAGTTGTGACATCACTGGTGCCAAGCTGTATCGGCCCCTTTGCCTTTCCCTTGGATAACACTGGTGGTGTGGAGAGGGGAGGCTGGTATGCATGGGGGACTGCTGGTCTTCCATAAACAATCTTACCCAGACTTGTGCCTCAGAGAACTTTCTAAGTGCAACCCCCTGGTCATTCATATATAAATGCCAGTGCCACGTAAAAAACACCCAAGCTGGTGCCATGTAAAAGGCACACCCAGGCCAGCACCACGTCAGAGGCACTCGTGCCATAACCAAATGAAAATGCACCTGTGCTGACGTCACATAAAAGGTAACCATGCACACTCTGTAAAGTGGCTGGCATTAAGAATGGCATACAGTCTTGGAAACGAAATCAGGCTGGAACTTGGTCCAGATCTCCAGCTTTGGTCAAACCGTCCGACCTATTCTGGCATGGAAAATGGATGTTAAATGATGATGATGATGATGATGATGATGATATATAAATATATATTTGCACATATTCACTAAATAAATATGTGTGTGTGCGCGCGTGTATGTATATATATATATATATATATATACAGAGAGAGAGAGAGAAACAGACAGACAGGTTTACTATATATATATATCTTTTATATACAGTGGATCAGGCGTTGCTTTCAAAACATTCTGATGCATAATATATATATACCCACTCAAACACGTTTCAGTGTAAAATTAGTTCCGTTTCCAGTGGCAGAAATACTTAAAATAAATAAAACAAAATCCACAAAAAAAATATCCTACAGAAACAAAATTTCCACTACCGTCGAGAGTTACGCTTCCTTAGTTATCCTTTTTCGCCGCTTACTATACAAAGAGCATTTTAAGGTGGCGCTGCCAGTCATATTTTAATTTTGACTGCACCACCCTATTATCACTTCTCGCAATGCCAGCCCTTCCTCCTACTTCCGTATATACATGCACACCCTCTTGCACTAACATTCTTACTCTTTCCCCGCTCACATTTCCCCTCTCTTTAATACTTTACCTTCCGCTTTTCCGACTCTTCCACCACCACCACCACTACTTTATGCATTGCTAATCCTTCCTCCTACCTCGCTATACTTTATATACTCTTACCTCTCAAATTCACTCCCTATGTTACTCTCTATCTCTCTCTCTCATATTCCTCCTCTGTCTAACTCACTCTCTCACAATATTTCTGCTTACAACATCACCACCGTCACTCTAGCATCGCTTACCCTTCCTCCTACCCCGTTACATTTCATGCACAAACACCCTCATACTTCCACTCGCACTTTTTCTTTATTTCACTTTACCTTATATTCCCCCTCCCTTTAAGACTCTTCCTCTCTCGACTCTCCTGTTACAACACCACCACCACACCACCATCATAATCACCCTAGAATTGCTTACCCTTCCTCCTACCTCGCTATATTTCATACACACACATCCTCATACTCCACCTTGCACTTACTCCTTATTAAACTCTTACTCTCTCTCCAAATTCCCCCCTCTCTTTTAAACTATCACTCGCTCTTCCATCGACTTCATCATATTCGCTGCAATTGTTGTTGTTGTTGCTGGAGTTGCTTCACTTCTGTTGGATTCTATTAAGGTTTTATGTTTTGACATTTTTTAATCGTATTTCGCCATATTCCTTCGCCTTTGTCTTTTTCCCATGATTATTATTATTATTAATATTACAGATTTACAAAGCCATTATTATTATTATTAATACCTCTTTTATTATCATTTACTTTTAACCCTCACCTTGTCACAAACACAATTCCTTGACATTGCACCTTCCTCTCTCTCACATGCATATATATACATATATATACACATATATACATATATATATGTTGATCGACTGCGTGTCCCTTTATTTTTATATACAGATCCTTAGACTTTAATGCTGGTAAACTCTCACCTGTTTAGTTTACCCTAAACCTTCTTGAGGGTGTGTATGTATGTATCTATATATATATATATATACATACATATATACCCTATATGTATGTGTGTATATTATACTCCATATATATACGCACACATACCCTCCATTTATTTATGTATATATATATATATATATATATATATATATATATATATATATATTTACATACCCCATATATAATTGTGCATTAGCCCCATACATATATACACACACACATATGATATATGTATATGTGTTTGTGTGTGTGTGTGTATATATATATATACATATATATATATATATCCTTTGTTGAAAAACAAATCCGGTGATGCAGCAAACTCTTGGCCTCCCCCATTTCATATATATATATATATATATATATATATATATATATATATATGGTTGTGTGTATTTGGCGATGCAAACAGAAAATCGGAATTTTGGACTCTGAACTCACTCTAACTTCTGCCAATTAATGATAGTAATTGTTTTATGTATGTATACATACACACACACACGTACACACATATAAACACATGCCTATATACACGCACAAAACCGAAATAATATCGATATTTGGAAGGCTCTCACCCCTAATCTATCTCTATCCACACACACACACACACACACATATATGTACGTATGAGGGAGAAAGGGGTGGGTGCAATAAAGAAAATTAAAATACTGAACCTTAATTAGCAATATTAACATAAGAAAAGGAAACACTGTGCCCCCCCCCGTTCCTCTCATTAAGGGTTTCATTTGGAAAATTAAGTTTAGGTTTGTTATGAGTAGAGTCCGATCTCATTAGTAGATTATTTCTTTCTCTTTGATACATATATACACACACACACACACACAAACTACATAGATATACATAAATACACAGACGCATATATATATATATATATATATATATATATATATATATATATATATATACATACACATCCGTTTATTTATGCTCATAAACATACCTGTTTGTGTATATTTATATAACATTGTATGCCGCACAAGCTTCAATTTCAATAACCAAATTGCTTAATTATTTGTCGGTTTCATATCCACTCTTTTTTAAATGCTCTATATATATATATATATATATATATATATATATATATAGGGTAAAAGAAAAACCTTTTACACGCACCCACTTATTGCACTTGGTAAATCACTAGTGTAATAAAAATTGGGTACCCTCCCAGCAGTATATTGGATAGATATTATCCCTTAGTGGCTTGGATTCTCAACCCCTAACTCTCTTGAATTATATATATATATATATATATATATATATATATATATATATTGTTGTACTTGGGGATGGTCATAATGGAAATAATTAGAAAATGGAGAAAAACCACAGATTAACCAAACACATCGGTCGGACCACATTTATAGCTTATTTTTTGCACACCATTGCCCGGGGATAATACAGGGATACCGATAGTATATACGAATTTTTTAATCCCTTAGTCGGTTACTACCACTAACACTGTTTACATTATATATATATATATATATATATATATATATATATATACACATACACACACAGGGTGTCTACAAAGTCTGAGTACATGAGGATTAACACATACTTTAAGAAATTATTATTTCTTATATTTAATTGTTTGTGTTATGACTTTATTTACTCCATGCACCCAGACCTTGTGGACACCCTATATATATATATATATATATATATATATATATATACATACACACACACACACACGTGTGATTATAGTTATTTGCTGGCTTCAGAATACACACACTACGTACAAACATATATATTTATATATATTTATTATTATTTATTATTCATCTGTACATGTGTATAATATGTAAAGCTATGTAACTTGTTCGTTAATATGATACATCGTCAAGCCGAAAACCGACCCTCATTGACCGACATCTATTCAAACCTGCATATCGCTTTTTCTCTTATTTATTTATTTTAATCTTGACAATGAATGATCGACCTACAAGCTTTAAATGAAAACACAGAATGAAAGAAATGGTGCAGTTGCAGGGGGAGAAGAAGAAAAAAAAGATGGATTGGTTGGGTGGGTGAACAAGCGAAGTAGCGAGAATATTTCATTACACTGCATATCCAGGTTATACACGATGCGGCCTTGGGTGATAAATACAAGCATTTGTGAGGGTGTATATAAGCAATATCTGTCTATATAATATATATATATAAGCACATTTATGTATAGATATGCGTGCGTGTTTGTGTGTTGGCAGAAAGGCAAGGCTAGAAAAATAAGCCATACACATCACACATGGATTAAAGAAAGCCCAAAGTGACTCTTAAATTTTTCCATACGTGATGTTCTTTAACCGTAGGTCAAACCCGCTCGGGCAGACCTATGATATAAGCGCTCCGGCCACGACTCTCTCCTCATTTTTTTTCATTTCAGGTAAATGCAGCAGGATACTCAATGCGAATTATATATATATATATTGTGATTATTTGGTAAATGGTGCCGAATTTTACACGTTTGTGAATAATATTTTATAAGCTTATAAGCGATCACTGTGCATTGACTAAGGTAAACAGTCCAACATGAGACATATAAGCCCTCGGCAGGAAAAAAAAATAGGGTTTGCCGTACGCATGGGAATCGAACCCACACCTCTATGTATTCGCGAATACATAGTTCCATGCGTATGGAAAATCCACTTTTTTCCGTCGAGGGTTCATAAGCCCCAATATTGGACTGTTTACCATAGTGAATGCACGGTGATCACTTATAAAGCATTATTTTATATATATATATATATATATATATATATACACATATATGTTGTTGTACTTGGGGATGGTCATATTGCCAGTTTAGCCAATAAAAACACACGCACTGTATATTTGGTGTTAATTTGCTTCAGCTTTATATTACATTAATCGTAATCTTATTTCGGCCAGAGTTCTTTCGTCACACTTCTGTGTGATATATATATATATATATATATATATATATATATATCGTCAGTAAATAATAAATCCGAAAGAGAAGCACGCTAAGTTATTAGAATTATGACCGGTTGATAGGGTTAAGAATATGTCCCGACATAGTGGCCAATAGTTTCGCATCCATAAAGGACTTAGCCCCATGGACAACTCATCGGACTCTTTAGCTATAGGCATCTAATTCTTCAACTCTGGGAGGTAGGAATCCGTTACGGTGAGTTATGTATATACATACAGGTATCTATCTATGTATACACACGAATCGCCCCCCCCCCTGGTATAAATCCTTTCTCTTCATGGCTTTATCTTTGTCCTGTGTACAAGTCGCTCCCCAGTTTTGCTTTTCAGTTAAAATCGGACATAAAATAGCGCGACTTAAACACGATTATATGTATATCTATATATTTTTTGTGTGTGTGTTTATATATATATATATATTGTGTGTGTGTGTGTGTGTGTGTGTATAGTTTTAGGGAAAAGAACCAAGGTTCATGAACTCGATATATATTTAATACTGTGAAACTTGATTTAATTTTAATTTTTAATAAATTGATTTTAATTGAGTTTTTACCTGTAATTCTGGATTTTTATCCCTAATATTATTATTGTTATATATATATATATATATATATATATATATATATATAATATATGTATATATATTGTGTATATATGCGTGTGTATTTATATTGTGTATGCATACAAAATCGTATATTTTGTATATATATTTGTGCGTATGCATATTCGGGGGTCTTCTAAAACGAAAGAGGAAGTCGTGTTGTTAATGCCTTTCCCTTCACGCCATCTCCTTCCCTTTCTCCATCCTCCCTTACTTAAACCAAGTGAAGTGAAGCGAAACGAATCCTGTTCAGTATCGAAACCGCGTTGAGGTTGTATATCTATTTATTTATCTTTTCCATTTTCCGATACAACTCGGAGCTGCTTTATTTATTTTGCTGAGGCACTCACATTTACCATTTCTCAAGAACTCAAGAATTGTTTTCGTAATTATATATGATCGACAACGATTCCTTACCATGGCACGAGGCCATAAATTCTTTTGCAGGAGGTGATGGATGGGGGGTTAAATTGATATCATGGAATCGTATAGGATACAAAATGGGAAGTTATTGTATCGATTTTCGAGGAACGGAAGGGCAGAGTCAGTTCTTGGTAGATATTGCAAATCAGGAAAATTGCGCAAGGCTGAAAGTCAATAACGCTAAATCCTCCCTTCCTATCTGCAAGAACTATTGGCGGAATTCTGGTTTAAGACACATCCCCCCCTCTCTATATAACCCCTCGTAGTTTTTTTCATTTTTTGGAATTTTCAGAAAATTTTTTTGCTAAATTGTTTTCTATACATGGGAATTCATATGAAAAAAAAAATGGGTTTCTTTGTGTGTGATTTAAGGGCGATGTAGCTGTTATTTTTAGCACATCTCACGACCACCTGATACGTTCCTCGTTTCTTAATCACTCTGACATATATTGATGGTTTTCAATATTTTTTTCTCTCCATGAACACATTTAGTGTGAGGTCGTTGCCAGTGCCCCTGGACTGGCTCCTGTGCAGGTGGCACGTAAAATACACCATTTTGAGCGTGGCCGTTGCCAGTACCGCCTGACTGGCCCTCGTGCCAGTGGCACGTAAAAGCACCCACTACACTCTTGGAGTGGTTGGCATTAGGAAGGGCATCCAGCTGTAGAAACTCTGGCAGATCAGATTGGAGCCTGGTGTAGCCACCTGGTGCACCAGTCCTCAATCAAATCGTCCAACCCATGCTAGCATGGAAAGCGGACGTTAAACGATGGTGATGATGATGATATACCCAAGTGTGGTCCATTGCTGGGATTTAAGCAAAATATTCAGGCTGTCTGAATATTTAACACTTGCATGTTAATTCCACCAGCAGGCTGTTCTATTGATTGGATCCACTGGAACACTCGTCATAACCAACGGAGAGCCAGGCCAAATCAAACTATTCCTCCTGTTCTTAATTGGCACTGTAAGTTTTACCGATTCTTGGAAGGGTGAAAAAGGCAGACTGGCTTCCATGCCGGTGGCACGTAAAAACCACTATCCAAATGTGGTCAATGCCAGGTCTGCCCGACTGGCTCTTGTGCTGGTGGCATGTAAAAAAGCACCCACAACACTCTCGGAGTGGTTGGTGTTAGGAAGGGCATCCAGCTGTAGAAACATTGCCAGATCAGATTGGAGCCTGGTGCAGCCTCCTGGCTCTCCAAACCTCAGTCAAACCATCCAACCCATGCCAGCATGGAAAATGGACGTTAAATGATGATGATGATGATGTATATAAGATTCAGGGATCGAGGTGTAGGAAGAAAGTCAACATCAAGCATTTCGTAGTAAATATAAAAGAAGAATTTTCAGGGACAATTGTGGTTTATTGAGACGGAAGATTGTGGATTTTTTTCGTATCAAAGTACGATAAATTGGAAAAAGATTTCATATATTTCACAGTAGGCGACCAAGGTAGCCAGGTATGCGAATAACAATACAAGATATAAACGGTGGTGCCCCAGCATGACCGCAGCTTTGAAGCTGAAACATTTTAAAGAAAAAATACGTACACACACATTTATATATAGATAGATTGATATTTATGTACACCAATGTAATTAGGAATTTATAAATGACACAGATGATGTTTATTAATTAATTTTCCATCACACATACACACACGAAACCTAAATCAAAATTGACTCTAACAGAAACCTCAAGGATTAACCTAAATATGTCTGTGTATACACACACACATCACACAGTCTCTTCAAGACCTTTTCATTACATCACCACATCACCAAGCGCATGTTAGGTCCTCAAAAAGCTCACTTTTTCCTCTACCAAATCCACTCACAAGGCTTTGGTTGACCCGAGGCTATAGTAGAAGACACTCGCCCAAGGTGCCGTGCAGCTGGGACTGAACCTGGAACCATATGGTTGGTAAGCAAGCTACTTATCACACAGCCACCCCTGCGCATATATATGTGTATGTGTATACATACATATGCGTATATGCATGTGTGTGTTTCACTAAATTCTTCATTATTTTCAAAATAACCTGGAACAAAAAGAGTTAATAGTGGAAGGCATGTGACTTAGTGGTTACAGTGTTTGGCTCATGATTATGAGATTGTGAGTTCAATTCCCATCAATACATTGTTTCCTTGAGCAAGACATTTTATTTCACGTTACCCCAGTCCACTCAGCTGGCAAAAAATAAGTTTTATCTATATTTCAAAGGGGCCAGCCTAGTTACACTCTAGCTGAATCTCCCTGAGAACTACATTAAGGGTACGCATGTCTGTGGAGCACTCAACCACTTGCAGGTTAATTTCACGAGCGGGCTGTTCCATTGATCGAATCGACTGGAACCCTTGTTGCCATAAGCAACAATGTCAGTTAATAGTTAAATGCTGGATGGATGCCCCCCCCCACCAAACCACCCGCCTTCCTCACAGAGCCAATTTTGTTGGAGCTGGTTTAGCTGCCAACAGCATTAAGTTTCTTAGTTACTAGCAGCAGGTTTCCATCAGCCCATGATGAAATTAATCCTGATTTTACTTGGTAGAATTACACACCCTGAATACCCCATCCCCACCCTACATGGAAACTTCTCAATGCAGCTTATACACTGTTGCTGGCCTTCTTCCTTGTGCTTGGTGGTATTGCAGAAACTGTAACTCCCTCAGTTGTGTGCTGTACCTGGGCCTGTTTCCAGAAACAAGTGCCTAGCCTCAAGTATATTTACCACTTCTCTATTCAAGGATACACCACAAACGAAAGACAAGTCAATATGTTCATAACATCCATGGAGTTGCTGGAGATACCAGTTATTAGTGAAATATAACTGATATGTATATCAGCCATAGGGTCCTGATTTTTCTGTAGAGGTTTACTCCCTTGTCCTTTTCCTAAATGTTCAATAAATTACCCCACAAGGCAACGGGGGTTTATTAGTGTGGTAAGCATGGCTTGGGCAGAACCAGTCCCATTCTCTCATCCTCCAAACAGTCCCACTCTCTCATCCTCCAAACTTGTGCTGGTCCTTGTGCAACAAAGACCACACTCAGTAATTATCAGGGTACACGAGTTGTCTGGAGTTATCTTCTCTTAGATGATCAGCTAAAGAGCTGAAGGACCTTATCTGCCCTGGGTCCATTGAGGTATGTGTCAGTGATCTTTTCCAGGAGGCAATTCTATGACATGCTAATTAACCCAAAGCTGGGGTCCTGACAGGTGTTGCTACTCCAGGTCAGAGTAGGCCTAGGAACAATAGTGGCTAAGTGATAGTTCGATACTTCTCAAAACCCTAAAATTCTTGAACCAGGGTCCCATTATCAAATGCAGTTTAATATCCTACCCAAGACATACATTATATGCAAAAGTAACTAAAACAACTCCACTAAAATCGGTTTTGTTCTGTCCCTGACAAAGCTAACCCCTCTAACTCTGCCAACACCTTAAAAGTAATGGATGGTCTCGATAAAACCAGATCTATTCGGTTTTATGTCACTCGCTGGTGGTCTCTCACCTTTGAGGAAGTATGACAAATGCAATGTTGTTGATATTGCTCTTGACATAAGCAAACCCTTTCACTATGTCCAACCTGAGAGTCTGTTTACCACTGTGCTTAAGAAGACCCGAGAAGCCAAGTGAGACCATAACCATTCACAAGGCTTTGGTTGGCCTGAGGCTATAGTAGAAAACACTTTCCCAAGGTGCCACGCAGTGGGACTGAACCCAGAACCATGTGGTTGCAAAGCAAACTTCTTACCACACAGCCATGTCTGCACCTGTGTGTGTGTGTGTATATGTATGTATGTATGTATTGATATGTGTGTGTATATATGTCTGCATACATGTGTGTGTGTATATATGTATATATAATTGAAAACGAAGAGAATACAGATACACACACACACGTGTGTGTGTGTTTAGTATAGTTTGTAAAAACAAAGTATATCTAATTATTCTTGTTAGATCCAGCAGACATAAGTCTATCTCGGACTACAGGCATCCTTATTTTTCTTTTTTTATTGAAGCCAATACTGTATAATTTGACCAAGATCTGGCTTCTATTAATAGCAAGTGGAATGACCTCAAACAAGATTTCTTAATATTGTGTTAGCCATAGTAGTGGTGGTCATCGTCATTGTGGTTGCATAGGTAGAAGTAGTGTTGGTACTATTTGCAATGGTAGTGGTGGTGGTGGTGGTGGTGGTGGTATGTGGTAGTAGTAGTAGTGGTGGTAATGGTGTTGGCGGTGGTATTATTTGATGGTGATGTTGGTGGTGGTGGTTAGTGTTAAACGTAGACCAGTCCCATTCCAGTAGATCTATAATCAAAGATATTCCATTCCTGGCCATCCTGTCGTATCTTATCTTTTTCTTTTTTCAGTCATTAGGCTGTGGCCATGCTGGGGCACCGCCTTGAATTTTTAGTCGAATGACTCAACCCCAGTATATTTTTGTTTTTAAGCCTGGTACTTATTGTATCGGGTTCTTTTGCTGAACTGCTAAGTTACAGGGACGTAAACACAGTAACATCAGTTGTCTAGCATTAGTGAGGGACAAACACAAAAACACATAAACACACACATAAATATATATATATATATATATATATATATATATATATAGGCGTAGGAGTGGCTGTGTGGTAAGTAGCTTGCTTACCAACCACATGGTTCCGGGTTCGGTCCCACTGCTGGCACCTTAGGCAAGTGTCTTCTACTATAGCCTTGTGAGTAGATTTGATAGACAGAAACTGAAAGAAGCCTGTCATATATATGTGTGTGTATGTGTCTGTTTGTCCCCTACCATCGCTTGACAACCGATGCTAGTGTGTTTACGTCCCTGTAACTTAGTGGTTCGGCAAAAGAGACCGTTAAGATAAGTACTAGGCTTACAAAGAATAAGTCCTGGGGTTGATTTGCTCGACTAAAGGTGGTGTTCCAGCATCACCGCAGTCAAATAACTGAAACAAGTAAAAGAGAGTATATATGGCGAGCTTCTCTCAGTTTCCACCTACCAAATCCACTCACAAGGCTTTGGTCGGACTGAGGTTATAGTAGAAGACACTTGCCCAAGGTGCTTTGCAGTAGGACTGAGCCTGGAACCATGTGGTTGGTAAGCAAGCTACTTACCGCACGGCCACTCAGATATCGTTTACCAAGGGCTAAAACTATATATTTTTACAGGTGTGGCTAGGCGTGACTGTGTGGTAAGAAGCTTGCTTCCCAACCACATGGTTCCAGGTTCAGTCCCACTGCATGGTACCTTGGACAAGTGTCTTCTACTTTCCCCTAGGGCTGACCAAAGCCTTGTCAGTGGATTTGCTAGACGGAAACTGAAAGAAGCCCGTCGTATATATATGTGTATGTGTTTGTCCCCCCCCCCACCATCGCTTGACAACTGATGTTGGTATGTTTACGTCCCTGTAACTTAGCGGTTCGGCAAAAGAGACTGATAGAATAAGTACTACGCTTACAAAGAATAAGTCCTGGGCTCGATTTGTTCAACTGAAGGCTGTGCTCCAGCATGGCCGCAGTCAAATGACTCAAACAAAGAAGAGAATATCTGTGTATCTTTGTGTTTGTTTGTCCCCCACCACTGCTTGACAACCGATGTTAGTTTGTTTATATCCCCGTAACGTAGCGGTTCGGCAAAAAGAACCAATAAAATAATAGGCTTCAGCAAAAAAAGAAAAAGAAAAAAAGCAATAGGGTCGATTTGTTT
>NC_142952.1:32139691-32184691 GCF_046866305.1 Octopus bimaculoides | reverse complement strand
GAAAGCCCGTGTGTGTGTCCCACCACCGCTTGACAACCGATGTTGGTTTGTTTATGTTCCCTTTAACTTAACGTCGGCAAAAGAGGCCAACAGAATTAGTTCAACTCAATCAGCATAGGACACCGCTGTGATGAGGTCAGCTGAACTAATCGCAATGACTGAAGCGAGTAAAAGAAATGGTAGACGGATTACGAAGCTAGCGACCGCAACGTAACTGAGTAGAACGTAAATAGGCCTAAATTCTCACTGACAGGTACGTAAGCACCATTTGAAAAGCCCTGCTTGGCGAAACTTCGCAGTAACTGTCACTTTCAAACGAAATAAGCAAAACATCCCACACACACACAGACATACGTTGGGTACTGTGTTTGTATATGTATTTTACGATTCTTACATTGTGATGGATAATTATGTGTGTGTATATATACACATATATAATATCATCTGTATATGTGTGTATATATAATACACAAATATGTATATCTTAGTGTGCGTATGTGTTGATAGATAGATAGACAGACAGAGGTAGATAGACAGACAGAGGTAGATAGATAGACAGACAGAGATAGATAGACAGACAGACAGACAGAGATAGATAGACAGACAGACAGAGATAGATAGATAGACAGACAGAGATAGATAGACAGAGACAGACAGAGAGACAGAGATAGATAGATAGATATGTACACACACACACACACACATATATATAAACGTGTAAAGTGAGAGAAAAAACATGAGGCTGACATTGATTTCAGCATACGGGGAAAAAGTGGAGAACAGGTAAGGCGAGAGAGAGAGGTGGGGGGAATCAGAATAAATCTAAATAATTAATATATAATTATATTTATTATTATAATGATTATTATTGTTGTTATTGTAGCTACCATGTGACGGTGTCAGCCACATCCTGTCTGTTTCTGGCTATAAATAACCATAGCAATCTTCCCTGCCTTTATAAATAACTTATGTAATCCGAACAGCGAGATTTTTCTCTTTTCCTCTTTTCTTTTCTCGTCATATTCCTTCTCTCTCTCTCTCTTGCTCTCTCACTTGTCTTTCTCTCTTTCACTCTCTCTCTCTTCTCTCTTTCTCATTTATCTTGCTTTGTCTTTCTCTTTCACCCTATCAGTGATCATTCTCAATCACATTTATCTTAACTCCGTCAGTCTCCCTCTCTCTTTCTCTCCCTCTCTCTTTCTCCCCTCTCTCCTTCCCCCTCTCTCTTTCTCCCCTCTCTCTCTCTCTCAATATGCATATATATACACACTCTCAAACCTTTGTTTTTCATTTCCACTCAATCTCTCTCGCTCAGTCTCTCTCACCTTTCTATTTCAATCCGTTAGTCTCTTTCTCTCTCCCTACCCCTCCCTCTCTCTCATTCACACTTGTTTTTTCTCTGTCAATCTCTCTCCCTCTCTCATTTGTCCTCTCTATCACCTCTCTAAGTCTCTCTCACACCTAAAACCGAGGCATTTATCTTTTTTCTATGGACACTAACAGTATATCATTCCGAAGATATTTAAAATATGCACACATACATATATATGTATATACGTGTGTTTGTGTATACGTCCACACACACACGCTGCTGTGAATTCCATTTTCCTCTTTGCAGCACTAGACCTATTTACACACACACACATCGATAACGCAGACTATATATGATTGGGTATATATACATAATATAAAACAAGATATGCATGTTCGTAAAGACACAAAATAATTCATATATAATATATATATATATATATACATCAGGTGGTGCTAGTAAGTTAGACATGGCCTGGACCAATCTTTGGTTTTATATATATATATATGTGTGTGTGTGTGTGTGTGTGTGTGTCGTATGTAGTTTGAACTCTAAGTAAAATGTTTACATTTAAAAACCAGTTCAATGTGCAGACACTAAGAGTAATATTCACAATGTCTTGTCATTCATTCGTCAGAGATAGAGAAGGCGAGACAGCGCCCACCACCGCCGCTTTTGTTAGTTTTCTCATACCTGTGCACGCCGGACTTCTTCGTGTCTCTGCACTTTTCTCTTTGTAAAAAATGCAAGCAAGCAGGCGCAAATGCGCACACACACACTCACGTTGTTTCAGTCATTGAACTGCGGCCATATAGGGCACTGTTTGAAGGATTTAGTCGAACAAATTGACCTCTGGCAAGTACTTTGGTTAATGTTTACATTAATCCTTCCGGGTCAAGTTGTAAACGTTAACCCTTACTTTATGAGTCCGATCTGCTTTTACAGATCCGCTATGTTTTGAGGACGTAAATGAACCAACACTGGTTGTCAAGTGGTGGATGTGTCCACACATTATTTCCCAGGTCCTGCTGCGTGCCACCTCGGGCAATTGTCTTCTATATAACCCCGAGTCAACCGATGCCTCGTGAGTGAATTCAGTAGACGGAAACTGTATGGAAACCCGTCGTGTGTGTGTATACATGCATACACGTGTTATATATAAATCTGTTTGTATATATGTGTGTTTTTATGTGTGTCCCTCCACTCACCGCTTGATAACCGATGTTGGTTTGTTTACATAGCGGTTCAGTAAAAGAGACCAATATAACAAGCAACAGACTTTCAAAAATACATAAGTACTGGGCAGCGGTGGGGGTTGGAGGTCGGAGGTTGATTTGCTTGACTGGAACTTTCCAAGGCGGTGCTCCAGCATGGCCGTCGTCCGGCAACTGAAACGAGTAAAAGACAAAAGATGGTACAACCAAGAATTACCTTTCTCTCGTTACGCCGTAGCTCTCAGATTGACAAATAGCAACACCACCACCAACCACCCTCCACCCTAAAAAAAAAACCTGCAGTTTTTTGGGGGTGGGGGAGCACTTTTAATTACGGGTTTCTGATTTAGGCACCATGCCAAGTTTTAGGGCGATGGTAAAGCGCATGCACACAGCCCATTACCTGGTTTGTTTGTTTTTTTTTTCCCCTCAATTTTTTTTCAGATTTCTATTTTCGATGTAAGAAAATACGATTTTGCCCAAAAATCACGTTTTCAAAATTTTACTCACCCCCCCCCCCCAATTTCTTCATTTAAAAACTTTTTCGAATTCCTTTTTTTTTTTTTAATCTACGTATAGGCGCAGGAGTGGCTGTGTGGTAAGTAGCTTGCTTACGAACCACATGGTTCCGAGTTCAGTCCCACTGCGTGGCAACTTGGGCAAGTGTCTTCTACTGTAGCCTCGGGCCGACCAAACCCTTGTGAGTGGATTTGATAGACGGAAACTGAAAGAAGCCCATCGTATATATGTATATATATATATATATCTGTGTATGTATGTGTGTATGTGTCTGTGTTTGTTCCCCCCAACATCGCTTGACAACCGATGCTGGTGTGTTTACGTCCCCGTTACTTAGCGGTTCGGCAAAAGAGACCGATAGAATAAGTACTAGGCTTACAAAGAATAAGTCCTGGGGTCGATTTGCTCGACTAAAGGCGGTGCTCCAGCATGGCCACAGTCAAAAGACTGAAACAAGTCAAAGAGTAAAAAGAGTTAAGGCATAACTACAGAGTTGTACCCCCCACTTTGGCCGGATGTTTCAATTTTGTCTAATGGGCGGTGTGTCCGCGCTCGCCCAGTTTTTGAAAGGGGAATGGTTAAATGGAAAATAGGGTGTTCTTAAATCAAATACTGACTTAAAATTTTGCCACAAGGCCAGCAATTTCGGGGTATAGAGGATAAGGCGATTACATCGACCCCCAGTGTTCAGCTGGTACTAATTTTTATCAACCTCCGAAAGGATGAAAGGCAAAGTCAACCTTGGCGGATTTGAACTCGGAACGTAGAGACGAACGAAATACCGCTAGGCGTTTCTTTCCGACGCGGTAGCGATTCCGCCAGCTCTCCCTCCCCGCCTTTTCTTACATGGAAGGGGGGAAAAATTAATAAAAATGCCTAATTTAGCTTAAATTATCAATTGGTCGATTATTTAACCAATTAACTAATCGATTGTTTAATTACTCGTTCAGTTGATCAATGAACTAGTCCTGCTTGTCAAACGATATTGATCAAATTAGCTTAAATCCTCTTTTACTTATATTTAGTAAACAAGGTAATTTTTAAAGTTTTGCGCGCACAAGAAAATATACTTCTGTATATATATTGTATGTTAATATAGATCTATATTATGTGTATACCAAAATATAGATATATGTATGTTAATGAAATATATGTTTATATACATTAATATACATTAATTAATGTGTGTATGTTCACATATACATATGCTGAACTATTGAGGAATTTGCAGTTACTCTACCCAGATTGCAAGTTCAGGTTTATACCTGTAATTATTGGGGCCCTGGGATATGTAATACACTGCCTAAATACCAATCTTGAGAAATTAGGCTTCTCAAAACCAGAAAGGAGAAAGCTAATTCGAAGACTACAGATCCAATTCATCACTGGAACTGCAAAAATCTGTAAAACTTTCCAGAAGTTTGTTTAAATATATATGAGCATGTCTAGATATGTAGCTATATGCATGAGAATGCATATATAAAGCAAAACTTACAGATCTGCTTAAATATCCTGTTGTTGATGTTGAAATTCCAATGAAGGAGCCTTGGATCTAGGTTAGAAACCGGCTCTTTCTCTCTTGGTAAGAAATCTTGAAATAAAACTGAACAATGACATACGCACGCACGCACACATGTGTGTGTGTGTGTGTTTGATTAACGATTGGTGTTCTGTGATTATAAACACCACCAGGGGATGAATATAAAGACTATCTCTGTATCATGAGATGAATCCTAGGCAAGACGAATGTCACTGGTTCAATCCCTCTTGTCGTCAGACCAAACTGAAACCATTTCTTTTATTATCAACAAATTGTTGTCATGTCTATCTATTTATTTATCTCACTAATTACAATCGTGCTTTTCATCCAGATCGCTCTGACCAGAAGGAAACGTAGAGAGATGGGTATTTTTGTGTGTGTTTTAGGGGTCATTTAATACAGTTGAGTATCGTCGATGTTTTTACTGAGACATCGGGCTTCAAATTTATTGGGGGCTACTGGGATTTTTAACTGACCATAATATGCAACTGGTACTTTATCTTACTTCGGGGTCCCGATGGACGGATAGATACAGAGATGAAGGGATGGCAGGCACAATTGATCTCGCTCGATAGCTGCAATGGCGCGCATTTGTTTTAGTCATTAGACTGCGGCCACGCTGGGGCACCGCCTAGATGGATTTCAGTCGTATTCTATTAATCTCTTTTTGCCGAACTGCTAAGTAACGGGGATGTAAACAAACCAACACCAGTCGTCAAGTGGTGGTTGTCGTGGAGGAGACACGTATATACACGACGAGCTTCTTTCAGTTTCCGTCTACCAAATTCACTTCCAAAGCTTTGGTCGGCTCGAGGCTAGGATAGAAGGCATTTGCCCAAGGTCCTACGCGCAGTAGGATTGAACCCTGAACCATGTGTGTTTTGGGCCTATGCAAATTTCTTACCCCACAGCCGCGTCTGAACCTATATATATAAATACATACATACGTGTGTATATGTGTGTGTCTATTTGTATGTGTGTGTGTATCATCATCATCGTTTAACGTCCGCTTTCCATGCTAGCATGGGTTGGACGATTTGACTGAGGACTGGTGAAACCGGATGGCAACACCAGGCTCCAGTCTGATTTGGCAGAGTTTCTACAGCTGGATGCCCTTCCTAACGCCAACCACTCAGAGAGTGTAGTGGGTGCTTTTACGTGTCACCCGCACGAAAACGGCCACGCTCGAAATGGTGTCTTTTATGTGCCACCCGCACAAGCCAGTCCAGGGGCACTGGCAACGATCTCGCTCGAAAATCCTACAGGAGCCAGTCAGGCGGTACTGGCAACGGCCACGCTCAAAATGGTGCATCTCATGTGCCACCCGCACAAGAACCAGTCCAGGGGCACTGGCAACGATCTTACTTGGCTTGCCGGGTCTTCTCACGCACAGCCCATTTCCAAAGGTCTCGGTCCGTAGTCATCGCCTCGGTGAGGCCCAATGTACGAAGGTCTTGCCTCACCACCTCAGCCCAGGTCTTCCTGGGCCTACCTCTTCCACGGGTTCCCTCAACTGTTAGGGTGTGGCACTTTTTCACGCAGCTATCCTCCTCCATTCTCACCACATGTCCATACCAGCGCAATCGTCTCTCTTGCACGCCACAACTGATGCTTCTAATGTTCAGCTTTTCTCTCAAGATACTTACACTCTGACGGGTATTCACATTGACATTACACATCCAACGGAGCATACTGGCTTCATTCCTTGCGAGCTTACGTATGTCCTCAGCAGTTACAGCCCATGTTTCACTGCCATGTAGCATGGTTGTTCGTACGCATGCGTCATACAGTCTGCCTTTTACTCTGAGTGAGAGTCCCTTTGTCGCCAGCAGGGGTAAGAGCTCTCTAAACTTTGCCCAGGCTATTCTTATTCTAGCAGCTACACTTTCAGCGCACCCACCCCCACTACTAACTTGGTCGCCCAGATAGCGGAAGCTATCGACTACCTCTAGTTTTTCACCCTGGAATGAGATAGAAGTTGTTTCCTGTTTGTTTGCAGTCTTTATTGCACCTGAACATCTGCCACAAACAAAAACTAACTTGCTAGTTAACCTGCCTTTGATGTTGCTGCACCTCTTATGTGTCCATAGCTTGCACCGGGTACATCTTATAGAGTTGTGTGTGTGTGTATGTGTAATTTCTAAACACGTATATATAAACACGCACTCGTCCATGTATACACGTATACATACGCATCGCGGAGTATAACGATGCGTCAAATTGCGTCTCTTTTTGTCAAAAGAGAGATCAATAAAATTAGTCCCAGAATAAAACAAAAACTGGTGCCAAAGATAGACAAAGTCTAACGACAATGGATAAATTAAAACTGTATGTATATGTTTGCGTACGGTAGGTATAAAGCGTACAGTGTGTAGAGAAAGGTTAAACACAAAAGTTATACGTATTATGTATATACGTAATGTATATATATATATATATATAGAGTTATTAATATTTCTAAGTCTCTCTAAAGGAGACTATGGCAGCGGTACTGGAAATTAATAGTTATCGCCAAGCCAACATGGCAGTCCCAAAATTAGGACGAAAGCTGCCGTGAATTAGCTCCAAGAAGCCATCGCCTCTAGCTAGCTATGTGACACACGAACCTGTGTCCTTTATAACCTTCGAACAGGGGAGGTCAGCAGTGTCCCCCTGCTGGTTTGGCATCTGCAGACTAGACTAGTTTCAGGGTGTTGCCCCTTGTCAATGCAGAGTAGCCAAGCCTTAGCCAGGCGGCGCTGCTGACTATCTGCTCGAAGGTTATTTATCTAATTTCAGTGGAATCTATCCACTGGTTTTCAGAAATAGAGTTATTAATATTTCTAAGTCTCTCTAAAGGAGACTACGGCAGCGGTACTGGAAATTAATAGTTATCGCCAAGCCAATATATATATATATATATTTGATAAATAAATTCAAAAAGGGATAAAACTCTTTTACAAGAATTTTATCAAGAAGCCAGTGTGTAAAAAAATTTATAAGGGAAATTTCTATTCCCAAGAATATAATTATTTGTTTATATTTATATATTTATATACGTTTATATTTTTATATATATATATATATATATATATATATATATATATATATATGCTGTGTTATATACATGTGTATATGACAAGCTGGTTGCTGGGTGGGTGCTGGGGCACGGTTAAGGTCTTATGAAAGCAAATATGACCTTAGATATGTTGCTCTCTGTTGTTGCTGTGGTGGTGGTGGTGGCTGCTGGAATGGTTACAGTTGTGGTAATAGTAGGCGATATTGGGGACGGTGGCGGTGACAACAGCACTGATGATGATGGTGGTGATGGTGATGGTGATGGTTGTGATTTTTTTTATTTTATATAGTGTTAGTACAGGCCTACTTGAGACAATGATATTTGATGTCCAACAAATGTTGGACACTAAATGGTGATATATATATATATATATATATATATATTTATTTATTTATGTGTTTCAGCCAAGTGGCTGCGGTCATGCTGTAGCCTATACCAGTGTTGCATAACCAGCCCATTTAAAAGGACCCTTGAATCATCGGGCGATACACTGCGCTTGAGAAGACCTACTGGGTCGAGTAAAATCAAAAAATCAAAATGGAAATTGTAGTTGTGGCCGATGCCAGTGCCGCCTGACTGGCTCTTGTGCTGGTGGAACGTAATATGCACCGTTCAAGTGTGGGTCGAAGCCAGTGCCGCCTGACTGGCTCCCGTGTCTGGTCACACGTAAAAAAAAACAACCACTACACTCTCGGAGTGGTTGGCATTAGGAAGGGCATCCAGCTGTAGCAACCTTGCCAGATGATCAGATTGAAGCCAGGCGCAGCCTCCTGGCTTGCCAGTCCCCAGTCAAACCGTCCAACCCATGCCAGCATGGAAAGCGGACGTTAAACGATGATGATAATGATGATGAATGCCTTGCACTGTATTCATATCCACACCTGTATGTGTGCTGACTCCCACCTGGTTACATACCTGTGTTGGTGCGTGTTGGTATGTGCACGTGTATAATTAGTGCGTGTGAGTGGTTATTAATGTGTGTGTCTGTCTGTTCATATCAGCTTGCTTACATATATTACATGTGTGTGTGTGTGTGTGTGTATATAATTATATCCTGTGTATTTATAAATATGTCTGTGTGTTCTCGCCTGCTTACACGTGTGTATAAATTATTAATGTCTATATTTGTGTATAAATGTTTGTGCGTGTGTGTGTGTGTGTGTGCACATGTCTGTTATTAACATGTGTATGTATGTATGTTTGTGTGTGTATAGTTTTAAATATTTGTGTAGGAATGTGTGTGTGGTGCGTGCACCTGTTTGTTATTAACATGTGTACGTATGCTTGTGTGTGTGTGTGTATAGTTAATATACAGTGTGTATATTAATGTGTGTGTATGCCTGTTTGTGTGTGTATAGTTTCTAATATTTGTGTATTTGTTACTATCTTCAAATGTGTATATTAGTCTGTGTCTGTGTCTGTGTTACTACATATGTGCTTGCTTCTATTATCGTCTGTGTGTGTGTGTGTGTGTATACACAACTTTCCATTTATTATCCTCCCTACCACCCACATACTAATAATACTAATAATGATATATACCCTATTAGTACACACACTCTTTCTCCTCCTCTCTCCCCCTCTCTAATCCACTCAGTCACCTTGCAAACATTCCTGTAAATCCTTCCTCCCCACTGCTATCCAGCACCTGAAACGGGGTCACCACGGATTTACTGAAGGTCATTGTAGAAGAGTGGTGTTGATCATGCCATGCGGTGGTGGCGACGGTAGAGGTGGTAGTTTGTTTTAACAGCAACGTTGGTGACTCCAATAATAGTAGTGGCAGGGCAGTAGTAGTAGTAGTAGTAGTAGTAGTAGCAGCAGTAGTATGTAATGGTGGTGATACGTGGTGGTTGTGGTACTATCATTAGCAACAGCATGCAGTAGTGGTGGTGGCTGCTGTTTCTAGCAGGTCAAACGACCGACAACTAATGTGTGGTAGTCGTGGTGGTAGCAGCAGTGGTGTTAATTGTGGAGATAGTAGAAGCACTAGTACTGTGTGGTCATGATGGTAGTGGTATAGTGGTTTTAGTAGTATTTCAGTTAGGCCACTGGCTCTTCAGGTTACCTGTGTTGTTACCTGTCCAAAACTAGGATCCTTCACCCCTCTCTATCATATAATAATGCTGTTGTTTAGTTAGTGTCTTACGAAGAAAAACAGGCAACACCTCCAGACAGGATGACACCTGTCTAAATCACACACACACACTTCTGTCATTCTAACCATTCCTCACTCGTGTGTGTGTGTGTGTGTGTGTGTATGTGTATATATATAGACATATATATTGTCATGTATATAATATAGTCGTACAATGTGTATATGTAGTCATAAATATGTATATATATATACATACACACACACACACACACACACACAGAGGTTGTAGTGTCAAAGGCGGCGGCTTTATGCACTATATTGCATATCTACTGTTATATATATAGTCCTAGTAATTATACCCCGTACACACACTTCCTTCTGTGTTACCCCCCCCACTTCACAGTACTGCAGCTGTATCATAAATCTGTTGATAAATTTAATGGTGCTTTCACAATATTTTCTTTCAATGCTATATTATGTGTTATGGAATACAGCTATAGATTTTAGCCAACACTGTATGCAGCAGACAAATGTAAACACCTTGTCTTTTACACGCAATATCTTTGGAGAAAGAAAAAGAGGAATCATTTGACTGGTTTCAGTTTGAGTGTGTTGGGATTTCATCGGCAACTGAATACCCTCTTTAACTATCCTATACTTGTTTATAATCTCACTATCATTACAATCCATGCTATGATGAATAAAAATGACGATGATGATGATATTATTAAAAGCTTAATTAAATCGGATGAATTGATTTGTATATTATAGCGCATTACTGGCAGCTTAGTTTAATTTACTAAATTACATGGGTCTTAAGTGTTTTGTTTCAAAACTACTCTGTATTATAGAGTATATCTATAGATTTTAGTCAACACAGAGGCATAGCCATGTAGTTACAAAGTCTGCTTCCCAACAACTTGGTTTTTCAGTTGAATGCTACTGCTTGACCCCTTGGGCAAGTGTTTATTTACTGTAGCCCTCGGTTGACCAGAGTCTTGTGAGTGGATTTGGTAGATGGAAACTGAAAGAAACCCATTGTGTGTATATATATAGTACTAAAATATAAAATAGTATACACACACTCACGCACACACTCTCGCACTCACGCACACATTCTCGTACACACTCTCTCATACATGCACACACTCTCTCGTGCACGCACACACACACTCTCACACATGCACACACGTACTCTTTCACACATTCTCTCACATGCAAGCACACACTCGCACACATGTACTCTTCCTCACATGTACTCTTCCTCACATGTACTCTTCCTCACATGTACTCTTCCACACACGTACTCTTCCACACATGCACACCATTCTCTCACATGCACTCACACAGTCTGTCTCTCTCCCACCTCTCTGTCTCCCTCACACACTCCCATATATATATATATATATATATATACATACACACACATAAACACACACACACATGCTCACAGAGCCATGCACTCTATCACATACCAACGAACCGTTATTATTCTGGCAATTATTCCATCTAACCTAATTTCTCTTTTTTTCTACATTTCTTGCATCACCACCACCACCACCGTTCCCACCGCCACTACCATTAACCATTACCATCTCCACCGTCACCATTGCTACTACAATCACTGCAATTCTCACCATCGCTATCTTCACTCCTACCATCCCCTACAGTTGATGTTCAGCCCCAGTTTGCCTGTTGCTCCCTGTGATTCTGGGTTTACTCTGCTGGACCCCCGTAGACATTCAATGTTTTAAAGAAGCCCATTTTATTCTTAGATTATTAGGAATTAGATCCAAAAATTGTTAAAATATCTCGTGTGCTGTACAAGAATTCTTTTACAGGTTTCAGGCATCTCACTGCAGCCATGCTACAGCACTGCTTTAAAAGGTGTTTTTTTTTTTTAGTCGAAGAAATCAATCCCAGGACTTATTCTTTGTAAGCTTAAGTACTTATTCTATCAGTCTGTTTTACCGAACTGCTAAGTCACAGGGACGTAAACACACCAACATAAGTTGTGAAGCATTGGTGGGGGGGGGACAAACACACACACACATAAATGTGTGTGTGTGTGTATATATATATATATATATATATACACATATACACACACACACACACACACACACACATACGATGAGCTTCTTTCAGTTTCCATCTACTAAATCCACTCACAAGGCTTTGGTCAGCCTGAGGCTATAGTAGAAGACACTTGCCCAAGGTGTCACGCAGTGGGACTGAACCCAGAACCATGAGGTTGGGAAGCAAGGTACTTACCACAATATCTTCTATGGACCCGCAGGGGCCATATGGAGCCTGATTGAGAACCACAGAGCTGCACCATCACCTCTAAGGACACCAGTACCACCACTACCATCACCATCTTTACCACCAATACCACCACTCCGAATGTTATCCCAACCACTACCATCACTACCACTACAAACCTTACCGTCTTCCCCGTCACCATCATATCCAATTCTATTTCCTCTCTAGCCACCACCGATGCCACTGTCACTTCCAACTCCACCACCATCATCACAAGCGTTATATACCACTAAACACCTCCCCCCCCCCACTGATCTCATCTCTTCAATTACCATCTCTTTGAACTGATCCCTCCATTTCCTCGACCCAACCCCTACTAATGAATCATCCAGGATCCCTAGAGGTTTCTCAGAAGCTTCACCACGTCCAATCCAACCCTGCCATTCTCATCTATTGTTTCATATTATTTTTCAACAGTATCTAAGACAACGCAATGGAACCGTTAACATGTTTTTCCTTTGTTCTCTTCCAAGTTTTTTTTTTTTTTGATTTTTTTCTAGTTTGTTTTATCATTTTATTTCTCTTCGAATTCTTTGAAAAGCAAAAAGTCCATCCCAAATGCTTATCATTCGCTCCCCATCCTCCTCCTCCTCCTCCTCCTCCTCCTCCATTCCTTTCAATGGTTGGTCCCTCTTCCTCTCTTACCTTCTGTCATCTTTAACTAAAAGCTCACAACTTCCTTTTCACCCTGGGCCCGACCAACCAATCGGTGACGACGTCTCTCGGCCCCGCTCCGCTCCCCCCTCCCCCCAACGTGCCTCTTACGGTATGATGATGATGACGACGATGGTGGGGACGGCAGTCGGTCAGTCACCGTAGGATCGATAAGAGATTAGTCCGTTTTGTTCAGCGTATCTTTATTGATTTCGAAACACCACACGTGCTTGTGCACTCTCGCACATCCTTACGTGCGCATAAACACACACATACACATTCTTTCAAGTATACTTTCACGTACACACACTAACACATGTGTACACACACACACAAATCTCACATACACATTTAAACAAATTTGTGACACACGTTTACAAACACATTGTCGCGCGCGCACACACATTCATGCACGTTAGTACACAAACACGTGTGCACACACATCCACACGCATTCGCACCTATTCATACACACTCGTTTCCACACACATTCTCTCACATACACACACACATATTCGCTCACAATTCACACACACACACATATTTGCTCACAATTCACACACACACACACATTCGCGGGCACACACACTCACACACGCGTAATCCCATCCTGGTGGTACGTACGTAGGTTGACCGGATGTTATTCTGCTGTGCTCTGCAGCAGGCTGCAGAGGTGTAGACGGACGGGATTGTTGTATATATATTTATATATAAATCTATCGGGGTGCGGTGGAGGTTTGATATATATATAAATACGTAATTAACGAAAGTCTCCAGAGTTACTTTGCAACTCCAGTGATTGATGTTCTTCTGTCTTCTGATAATAAGAACGGAAAAAAATTCCTTTGTTTAAAACCGAGAGATATGCAGCAGTAAATGTTTGCTTAGGAAAACATTGAACTTCGTGTGTGTGTATGTATGTATGTATATGTTATGGTGTGTGTATGCGTGTATATAATGTTATGGTATGTGTATATGTGTATATAATGTTATGGTCTGTGTATGTGTGTATATAATGTTATGGTATGTGTATGTGTGTATATAATGTTATGGTATGTGTATGTGTGTATATAATGTTATGGTGTGTGTATGTGTGTATATATAATGTTATGGTGTGTGTATATAATGCTATGGTGTGTGTGTATGTAATGTTATGGTGTGTGTATATAATGCTATGGTGTGTGTGTATGTAATGTTATGTCGTGTGTATATAATATTATGGTGAGTGTGTGTGTATGTAATGTTATGATGTGTGTATATGTATATAATGTTAGTGTGTGTGTGTATAATCATTTAACGTCCGTTGTTCATGCTGGCATGGGTTGGACAGTTTGGCAAGTCAGGAAGCTGCACCAGGCTCCAGTCTGATTTGGCATGGTTGGATGCCCTTCCTAACGCCAACCACTGAGTGTAATGGGTGCTTTGTCGTGCCACTGGCACAGGTGCCAATTTGCATGACATGGTATTTACCACGACTGATTTTGCTCGGCTTCATAGGTCTTCTCAAGCCCAACGTAATGCCACGGGTCTTGGTCATTACCTCCGTGAGGCTCAACACTCGAAAGGAACTCAGCCACTTTGCTTCTGTGAGGCCCAACACTCGAATGGTGCTCTTTATGTGCCACCAGCATTAGTGCCATTGACTTGACACCAACATCAGCCACAACTATGATCTCACTCAGCTTGACAGGCCCTCCCAAGTGCAGCATATTGCAAAGGTCTGAGTCAATAGTCATTGCCTCTGAGAGACTCAAAGTTCGAAGGTCATGCTTCACCGCTTCGTCCCATGTCTTCCTAGGTCTACCTTTACCACAGGTTCCCTACACAGAGATTGGCACTTCTTTACACAGCTGTCTTCATCCAAACGCAACACATGACCATACCAGCGCAGTTATCTCTCTTGCACACCACATCTGATTCCTCTTATACCTAACTTTTCTCTCAACATATTTCACTGTCATTCATGCACACTGACATTGCACATCCAACGAAGCATAACAGTTTCATTTCTTTCAAGCCTACGCATGTCCTCGGCTGTCACAGCCCATGTTTCACTACCATGCAGCATAGCTGTTCATACACAGGCATCATACAATCTGCCTTTCACTCTGAGAGAGAAGCCTTTTGTTGCCAGCAAAGGTAGGAACTCTCTGAACTTTGCCCAGATGAAATGTAACAAAGCACTTTACCAAGCGTGCTAACGATTCTGCCAACTCATTACCCTAATAATACTGATAACAATAATAATTCTTTCTACTCTAGGCACAAGGCCTGAAATTTTGGGGGGGAAGGGACTAATCGATTACATCGACCTCAGTGTTTCACTGGTATTTAATTTATCAACCCCAAAAGGATGAAAGGCGAAGTCGACCTCAGCAGAATTTGAACTCAGAACATAAAGGCAGATGAAATCCTGCTAAGCTTTTCGCCCGGCGTGCTAACGATTCTGCCAGCTCGCCGCCTTATTCATAATAATTATTATTTCTACTCTAGGCACAAGGCCATGAAAATTTGGGGGAAAGGGGCTAGTGGATTATATCAACCCAAGTGCATAACTGGTACTTACTTAATTGACCCTGAAAGGATGAAAGACAGTTGACCGTGGCGGAATTTGAACTCAGAACGTAGCGGCAGACAAAATACCGCTAAGCATTTTGCCCGGTCTGCTAACGATTCTGCCAGCTTACAGCCTTAGAATAATAATATTGATAATAATAATAATAATAATTTCAAAACAAGGCCAGCAGTTTTGGAGTAGGGACCTCAATGCTCAACTGGTAGCTATTTTACCGACCCTGAAAAGACGAGAGGCAAAGTTGGCCCCGGTGAAATTTGAACTCAGAATGTAAAGTCGGACAAAGTGCTACTAAGCATCTTGTCTGGTGTGTTAATAATTCTCAAATCGCTGTTTTAATAATAATGATGATGATGATGATGATGTTTACAAACAGATTTCATGTGTGATAGCTTCTGTTTTCACTGGATGTTGATTACAATTAGCTGTGCAGTTTGTCGTTTTCAATTTGTTCATTCATTTGTCGTCACTAACATCCTCTTCATTATTCATCAAGCATCACCATCGTTAGCTTTATCATTTATGAGCAGTAGCAGCAGCAGCACAACCACTGCTGTCACCATCATCATCATCATCATCATCACTACCACCACCATCATCATCGCTACCTTCATTATCATCACGACCATTTTTATCCTCACCACCATCTTCACCATCACTACCAACATCGTCATCATCTCTGCCACCACCACCACTACCATCATCATCACCACCACCACCACCATCATCATCATCACTGCCACCACCATCCATCATCACTGTCACCAACCCCATCATCACTGCTACTGCCATCACCACCACCACCACCACCATCATCATCATCACCACCAGTATCATCATTGCCACCATCACCACCATTGCCACCACCACCACCATTATCACCAACATCTTTAGCATGATGAATGTGTTGTCATTCACAACACCATCTGTTTCCTTCCCCAGCTAATGTTAGCTACCACCCCCACTGCCAACACCTCCCCCAGACCTAACCAATATTAAAACGCTACCACCACCACCACCACCAGACACCCCAATACTACAACATTACTGCATTTTTATTGATTTAGACTAAACCAGAATCTGGTTCTTCTCAGACTGTTGTTGTTGTTGTTGTTTTTGAAGAAATTGTGTTAATGTGTGGAAGCTTATTTTTGAAGTTGTGGTAGTGTGGGTGGGTGTTGAATGTTTATGGTGCATAGATGCTGGTCATTGAAACCATGGTGATGTGTGGAAGTTCATTGAGGTAGCATATGGACTTTGACTATAGGTAGTGTGTAGACGTTGAATGAGGAGGTATGTGGAAGTTGACTGAGGAGGTGTGCTGTGTGGAAGTTGAATGAGGCGGTGTGCTGTGTGGAAGTTGAATGAGGCGGTCTGCCGTGTGGAAGTTGAATGAGGCGGTCTGTCGTGCGGAAGTTGAATGAGGCGGTCTGCCGTGCGGAAGTTGAATGAGGCGGTCTGCCGTGCGGAAGTTGAATGAGGCGGTCTGCCGTGCGGAGGTTGAAGGAGGCGGTGTGCCGTGCGGAGGTTGAAGGAGGCGGTGTGCCGTGCGGAGGTTGAAGGAGGCGGTGTGCCGTGCGGAGGTTGAAGGAGGCGGTGTGCCGTGCGGAGGTTGAAGGAGGCGGTGTGCCGTGCGGAGGTTGAAGGAGGCGGTGTGCCGTGCGGAGGTTGAAGGAGGCGGTGTGCCGTGCGGAGGTTGAAGGAGGCGGTGTGCCGTGCGGAGGTTGAAGGAGGCGGTGTGCCGTGCGGAGGTTGAAGGAGGCGGTGTGCCGTGCGGAGGTTGAAGGAGGCGGTGTGCCGTGCGGAGGTTGAAGGAGGCGGTGTGCCGTGCGGAGGTTGAAGGAGGCGGTGTGCCGTGCGGAGGTTGAAGGAGGCGGTGTGCCGTGCGGAGGTTGAAGGAGGCGGTGTGCCGTGCGGAGGTTGAAGGAGGCGGTGTGCCGTGCGGAGGTTGAAGGAGGCGGTGTGCCGTGCGGAGGTTGAAGGAGGCGGTGTGCCGTGCGGAGGTTGAAGGAGGCGGTGTGCCGTGCGGAGGTTGAAGGAGGCGGTGTGCCGTGCGGAGGTTGAAGGAGGCGGTGTGCCGTGCGGAGGTTGAGCGAGGCGGTGCATGGAAGCAAATTGGTGGTGTGTGCAAGCCGGTCATTGAAACCATAGTGATGTATGGAAGTTGACATCACATCGCTATTTTATTTTCCTCTTTATTTTTATTTTATTTTTCCAAACCAGTTACCATCCACTCCTTTATAAAATGAGTAGTCATACATCTCCTCTACAGCAAGAAATCTGCTCTGGCCCCTTAAGGCCATACCAAAGCAAAACACTGGAGCACTGGCATAGCTAGTGTGTGTGCCACCAATGGCAGCCCTTCCATTTGCTGCCCCCTGGACTCCACAAAAAACACATATTGCCTACAGCAGACTCAAAAGTGGTGCCCCCCTCCCGCCCAGCTATGCTAGTGCATTGGAGCACGAAACAGTGGTCAGATTTTGTCAAACCATCCAATCCATCCCAGATGGAAGACCATTCATCTTTTTTACTTGTTTCAGTCATTAGACTGCGGCCATGCTGGGGCACCACTTTGAATTTTAGTTGAACAAATTGATCCCAATACTTAGCGGTTTAGAATAAAGTACCAGGCTTAAAAAAACCTAAGTTACAGAGGCCATAAGCACACAGACACCAGTTGTCAAGTGGTGGTGGGACACACACACACACACATACATACGATGGGCTTCTTTCAGTTTCCATCTAGCAAATCCACTCAAAAGGCTTTAGTCAGTGCAACGCTATAGTAGAAGACACGTTCCCAAGGTACCACACAGTGGGACTGAACCCAGAACCATATGGTTGGGAAACAAACTTCTTACCACACAGCCACCCCTGCACCTATGATAAAAATGATGAACAACCTTAATCGATTCTTGAATTTTATTGGATTCTCATCAGAGGCATCTGCATCAATTTGACCAATCCCACAGACATTGATGTAGCTGTTAGCAAATATAGGCTGCCCCTAACTCCCGACTGACCTTTTTCCCCCAGTAGGTTATCCAAGCAGAAGGAAAAGAGGACTGCCCCAGCGCTTGGCTGAAATTCACTTTCCGCTAAGCAGGCTGGTATAATGCAAGAAAAAAAAAGTGCCTTGCTCAAGGACACGGCATGCTGCCCAATCCAGAGATTGAACTTTCAATCTTGTGGTCATAATCCAATAGCCTAACACTGTGCTACACACCTTCGTATATTATTCAACGTCTGAATGCAAATCAGAATGGCAGTGACAACTGAAAAAATAAACCACTTTGATCTTGTAAGCCTTGTCTGATTAGAATTGACCTGGGAACAACCACCACCACCACCGCAACCACTACTACCTTAATGTCCGTCACCACTACCACTACCGTTTCAACGTCCACTACCACCTTCACAATCATCACCACTATCACCAACGGCCGCTACCAGCCTTGTCAAACTTCTGCCACCACCATCACTTCAATGTCCACTACTGCCTTCTCAGCCATTACCACCACCACTACTGCCACTAACTTCACCACCACTATTACTACTACTACTACTACTACTACTACTACTACAACCACTGCTGCGGCCACCAGTATCATCACCGCCACCGATACCATTTCCACCATCACTACCACCACCTTTTCTCAGTCACTTCCACTACTACCAACACGTATTGTAGTCTTAAATAAAAAAACAAAACAATCTCTGACACCACTTTGAAATGGCACTGTTTGGCCTCGTTGACCTTGTGTTTGTCTAATGGCACTATTGAACGAACCATTACTGGTCTGTGTGTGGGACAAAGCAGAAGAGAAGTGGCGGGGGGGGGGGGGGCAACCGGACAGACAGTGGTGATATAACTAAGCCAGCTTCCTAATAAAGAAAACAAAAAGCAGGGGGAAAAAAAATGACAAAATATCAAATAATGATTGGACAGTGTTTTGTATTGCTTTATCAATTAATCATACTAATTAAGCATTCTACTAATTATTATTCCCAGTTCTTTTGAAAGTTATTCTTCGTTTCGTTTAGAAATCAAACTTGTGTGACTGTAATTAGTGGAATAAGCGAATAAACGAACAGACAGGAATGAACAAATGAGTGTGTGTTTGTGTGAGCTGGTGTATGTGTATATATGCATGTGTGTTCGTATGTGTGTGTATGTATGCGTGAGTGTTTATAAGTGTGTTTGTGAGTGTCTGAGTATGTGTGTATGTGTGCATGCATGTCTTCGTGGGTGTGTTGGTCAATCCAATACACAGATATCTGTGACCACCACCACTACTACTCAAGCCAATATTGCTGTAACCACTAACACCACCACCACCACCACCACCACCACCACTCTGCTCCAACGATGAAGAATGTGGTTGCCAAACGTGCTAGAAATAGCAACCAAATCTCCATCCTTAAACACACACTGCTTGCTTTTCACATAAAAAGATAGGATACATTGGTTACCACAGTCTTAAACTTGTTGTTTGTCATTAGACTGCGGCCATCCTGGGGTACTGCCTTGTTTTGTCAGTCTGATACTTATTGTCTAACTCGCGTTTACTAAAACAGCTAAATTTCTGAGATGTGAACAAACCAACACCGGTTGTCAAATGATGGAGGAGGACAAAGATATACACATTAGTGGTAAGGAAGCTTGCTTCCCAGCCACATGGTTCTGGGTTCAATCCCACTGTGCGGCACCTTGGGCAAGTGTCTTCTGCTATAGCCTTGGTCCGACCAAAGCCTTGAGAATGGATTTGGTAGATGGAAACTGAAAGAAGCCTGTCATATATATATTTGTGTGTGTGTGTGTGTGTATCTTTTTGTCTGTTTTTATCCCCCTCATCATTGCTTGACAACTGGTGTTGGAGTGTTTACGTCCCTGTAACTTAGCGGTTATCAAAAGAGACTGATAGAATAAGTACTAGGCTTACAAAGAATGTCCTGGGTTCAAATTGTTCAACAAAAACACTTCAAGGCGGGGCTCCAACATGATCGCAGTCAAATGAGTGAAACAAGTAAGAAAAATTATGTATATATACATGATGGGCTTCTGTACAGTTTCCTTCAACCAAATTTGCACATGACATTTGTCAGCTCGGGACTATAGTAGAAGATACTTGCCCAAGGTGCCATGTGGTGGGACTGAGCCTAGAACCACATGGTTGCAAAGTGAGCTTTAACCACATGGCCATGTTTGCACTTAGGGTAGGGGCTCCTCGACCTTTTAAATATCTGGGCCAGATCCAAAACCTGGATTTTTTCTTAGGGGTCTGCACCAGAAAAAGTAAAAACGCAAGTCAAAGAAAACTTTATAGAGGGAAGACCATCGAAGGCCACCGGAAGGATGCTTGGGGGGCACATACAGCCCTAGGAGCTGGAGTTGAGAACCGTTAGCTTAGGGCGGGGCTGGCCAACCTGAAGCTCGTGGCCCACAGACTTCTATCACGCAGCCTGCTTGATACTTTCTTGAAATGGGTTTATTTAAACAGACATTTTAAAAATTTTATAAAAAATCAGATTGTAATAAAAAAAGAAAGATACTACTGTTTTTGCAACGATTATATTTCATGTGGAATCAACGATCGTTCATTCATTATTGTAATAATATTAACATGAGAAAGCAAAATGCTTTCAATTCTGTCGGTACACAAGTGGCCCTCAAAAAACTTTGATTGAAGTGGCCCACAATGTGATTCGAGTTGGCCTGGCTTTAGGGGATGGTCAGGGCAAGGATTGTCTTTTAAGTCATTCATCATAAGTCTCCTGGATCAGGGATTACTGGGTAGGGTGTGGGAGTTTAGCGGGGTGGGTAGGCTGAAACAGCTACCACCATCACCACTACCTCTGTTAATTAGACAGGTGACTGTGGTTGTATAGAATCAGTGAATAAAACTTCTGATATTGCCCCCCCCTCTTCTCACCCCTCCATAATGTCAAACTGTCAGTGATGTCATTGTTTTTTCCTTCTCCCCCTCTCGCTTTTTCTCTGTCTCTCTTTTCTCTCTCACTTTCTCTTCCCCCTACCCTCTCTCTGTTTATATCTCCCCCTCTATTTACATCTTCCCCCTCTCTCTATTTACATCTTTCCCCCTCTCTCTGTTTGTTTTTCCCCTCTCTGTTTACACCTTTCCTCCTCTCTCTACATCTTCCCCCTCTCTCTCTTTACATCTTCTCCCCTCTCTACATCTCCCTCTCTCTCTGCCCTAACATGCCACCCCAAACAGCACTATCTTTTTTACCCCATTGCACAGCTACCACCACCACACCACCTGTTTTACTTATCCCCCCCCCACACACACACACATCACACACATGCACTAAACGCCCCCTACACCCCTGGGCAAATCAGTGCACTTGAGCCCCTATAGTATTTATCTACTGAGAGCAAATCCACAGCATCCATAGATCACAATTGCAGACCCTAGACTCATGAAACCCCTGGCCAACTGTCCAGCGTACCCAATGCCTTAAGATGGCCTCAGGCTGACCAAAAAGCTTGGGTGGATTTGGTAGGACGGAAACTGAAAGAAGCTCGAGGTATAAAGATATACATATGTGTATGTCAGGGTGGTGCTCCAACATGGCCACAGTCAAATGACAAACAAATAGAATAAACAAATGTGTAGTGTGTGTGTGTGTTTGTCCCCCAACACCGCTTGACAACTGGTGTTGGTGTGTTTACGTCACTTGTAACGTAGCAGTACAACAAAAAAGAATGATAAAATGTGTGTTAGACTTTAAACAATTACTAGCGTGGTTGACTCGTTTGCACTGAATTTCTTCATGGCCTCAGTCAAATGATTGAAACAAAAGATGGACATGCACATATGCACATACATCCGTACGCACACATGCAGGCACATCTGCACACACACACACATGCAGGTACATCCGCATGCACACACACACGCAGGCACATACACACATACATGCAGGCACATCTGCACACACACACACACACACACACATGCAGGCACATCCACACACACACACATGTAGGCACCTCTGCACACGCACGCACACACATGCAGGCATATTCGCACATTCACACATACACACACTCACTCATGTACGTTTTTATACATACATACACACATGTAAGCAAGCAAACTTTACAGTGCCAGTTGTGACTTCCTACAGAAAACATTACCTTGTTCCCCTTCCTCCTCCCCTGCATAAACCATACACATACATACACACTCTACACACACACACACACACACACACACATCCTACAGTTAGGAACTTTGATGACAGCGCCATTGAGTACACATGACACATTGCCTACACACACCTCCCCGTACATACATTGTTGCTAGAAATTCTTGATGAAGTTGACAGAGGTGTTTCTAGTGCGTGCATGTGTGTGTGTGGTGGAGGTTAGTAGGTGCAGAACCCCCTCCCCCTGTGTGCTTTTCACTCCCGCCTACACACACACACACACACATTCCCTCTCTCTCTCTTTCATGCCTGTTTTCCCTCTAGTCTGTAATTCAGAGGGGACAGGTGGAAATAGCTTTCTTCCATTCATCTTCTCGTTAAGACTTAAGGTCCTGTGAACTACTTCATTATGCTATCTATCTACTTATTGATCTATCTATATATCTATTTCTATCTCTGTCTATCTATCTATCTATCTATCTACCTATCTATCTATCTGTCTGTCTGTCTGTCTCTTCATTCACTCTTTTACTCGTTTTAGTCATTAGAATGTGGACAAGCTGGGGCACCACTTGGAATTTTTGTTGAATGAATCAACACCAGGACTTTTTTTTTTATTTTTAAGCATGACATTTATTCCATCTGTCTTTTTTGCCAAACTTCTAAGCTATGAGGATGTAACCACACCAACACCGGTTGTCAGCCAGTGGTGGGACACACACACACACACACATACATACAACAGGCTTCTCTCAGTTACTGTCTACCGGATCCACATGAGGCTTTGGTTGGCCCACAGTTATAGTAGAAGAAACTTGCCCAAGGTGCCACGCAATGGGACTGAACCCAGAACAATGTGATCGGGAAGCAAACTTCTTACCAGACAGCCACATACATATATATATATATGTAGGGGGGCTCCGAAAGGGGTCTCATGGAGTAGCGTCTTTGCCTTCCTGAGCTAGTTTTCCATCACACTTCTTAAAAATCGTGGTAGAGGCCTTGGTCTTGGGACCACTCATGTCTAGAAGCTGAAGTTGGGGGTAAGCAAGGGCATGCTCCCCAGAGAAAATCCAACTCCTGAAAAGCCTCATGATAGCAAAGGAGAATGGACACCAGCCAACCCAAAGGTTGGGGTGGGCTGCACCTCCCTACCTCGGTTGCTATGGCATTGAGGTAGATCCAGGGGGACACACACATGCAGGCACATCCACACACAAGGGGACAAAACCCAGATTTAAAACACTGGATGGTGATGATGATATATATATGAGACACACACAGATGGTACCAGGTTCAGTCTCACTGTATGGCACCTTGGGTAAGTGTCTGCTACTCTAGTCCAGGCTGTCCAAAGCATTGCAAGTGGAATTTGGTTGAAGGAAACTGTAAGAAGCCTGTTGTGTGTTTGTATGTGTATATATATATATCTGTTTGTTACTCCTTATCTTCACATTGCATGATTGTTGCAAATGATTTGCTAAGGTTATCTCTAGAGATTTTCTGAAGAAATTATTAAAATGATGATTATTCTGTCGGTCACTTTTGGCCAAACTGCTAAGTTACAAGGACATAAAGAAACAAACACCAGTTGCCAAGTGGTGGAATGGAGACAGAGACACACACTTATGTGTGTGTGTGTGTGTGTGTATGTATATACATACACACACACACATGGTAGGCTCCTGTCAGTTTCCATCTACCAAAGTTTTGGTCAGCCTAAAGCTGTAGAAAAAAGCCACTTGCCCATGGTGCCACTCAGTGAGACTGAACCCAGAACCAAGTGGTTGAGAAGCAAACTTCTTACCCCGTACAGCCACATCTGTGCCTAATAAATTTTAAAAATATAAAATAATGAAGTAATATGCACTGTTCTGAGGGGAAATTTAACTGCTATTTCTAGCAGATCGACCAAATGCCTCTCTGCTCTCTCGTTAGATCAACATCGAGGTTTTGAGGTTAACCAGTTGACTTGTCGCAGTAGTTGTGTGCATTAGAGCAGAGACTGCAGTCTCCATGACACTAGCTGCACTTGTTGCGCATTAAATTTGATCGTTCAGCTTTCGTTGTTGTTGTTTAACCCTGGGGATAATCCTGATCGAGCAGACCTATAATTATTCCAAATGTGACCATCCTATCGATTTTAGGGAAGGTGATGTGTTTGGGGGGTATTACCTTTATGTACGGTCTTTCCTTTTTTTGAAGACAAGGGGTTATCTGGAGATTTGGCTGTTGTTTCTAGTGTGTCAAAATGGCCATTTGCAGCCCCTTGCCTTCATTGTTATTTGGAGATTTGGCTGTTATTTCTAGCAAGTTGAGTAGCCATCCAGAACCTACGCCCACCTTCATTATTTGTAGGATATATTGCTGTTATTTCTAGTGAGTGAAGTGGCTATCTACAGCACCTTCCCTTCATTGTTATATGAAGATTTGGCTGTTATGTCTAGTAAGCTGTGGTCATTTGGAGCTCCCCATTGATTCATTGTCATTTGTAGATTTGGCTGTTATTTCTAGCAGGTCGAGCAGCAGACCATTTCCCCTCCATCGATGGGTTGTGCTTGGCTGTTTGTTGTCATTGCTATCAAAGCTACTCTGACCCTTCCCCCACCCCCACCCGCTCTCTCTGCCTCTGCCACCTCAACTGGATGCTGAATATTCATTCAACTTGGCCTGTCTTGGATCTCTCTCTCTCTCTCCCTCTCTCTCATCTGTTTCCACACACATTCGCACATATCTCCAAATACACATACACAAAAATAACCATACAAACACACACACACACATATAGAGACATTCACACATATATACAGACATTCACACACACATATATATACATACACACATATACAGACCAACACACATACACACATAAGGATATACACACGCGCACATATGGACATACACACGCACACATACAGACATACACATGCACACAAACGGATATACACATGCACACATACGGGGACACACGCACACATAAAGACACACATAGGGACATACACGCACACATACAGACATACACACAACCATGCACACACAAATACAGGCATACACCCACATAGACACACACATGCATGTATATACACATACATACATACATAAACATGTATAGACACATACATACACAACACACACACACACACACACACACTCTCACACCCCACCCTGTATATGAGAAGCTCTTGTCAGTCCATTGTTTTGTCAGTGAAAGATGTGTGAGAGAGAGAGAGAGGGAAGAAGCAGGGGAGTGGAAATGATTGGTTTCATGCTGGAGAAGCTTTTTAGGCGAGAATAAATGGCTGCCGCATCATCATCATCATCATCATCATCATCGTCATCATCATCAGCAACACTGCAATGATCCACCATCTTCATTATCGCTATCACCACCACCACCACCATCACCACCATTAACATCACCACCACCTTTATCATAATCACCACCTCCATCACCACCACCTCCATCACCACCACCATTATCATCATCATCACCACACCACTATTATCATCCCTATCGCCACCACCATCACCCCCACCGCTCCTATTCTTAGTACCAATACAACCATCACATATGTTGTTGTTGACCAACCAGATGACCATGAAAATATTGACCTTTCCCATATTAAACTTATTACGTAGTTGTTTTGTTAGTTACCCTCGGTCAGCTCTGATCCAGTAGAATTATCATCAAAGACATTCCGACCATGACCATCCTGTCTTGTTTCAGCATTAGCATACTTAGGACTACATTCTCCAAAATGTTCTTTCTAAGGTGCTACAATGAGGTTCGAAGGAGATTTGGCTGCTATTTCTAGTAAGCAGAGTAACCACATAGAAGCTTCCTTCTTGGCTCATGGCTGTTGGTGAGGCAGTATGGCTGTATGGTTAAAATGTTTGCTTTTCAACCATGTGGTCTCGGGTTCAGTCCCACTTTAAGACACCTTGGGCAAGTGTCTTCTTTAGCCCTGGGCTGACCAAAATCTTGTGAGTGAATCTGGAAGAGGAAAACTGTGTGGAAGCACATGGTGTGTGTGTGTGTGTATTGAAAGAAGTGCTTGTGCATGTAATATGTATGGCTGTGTGGTAAGAAGTTTGCTTCACAACCATGTGATTCCAGGTTCAGTCCCATTGTGTGGCACCATGGGCAAGTGTCTTGTATTGTAGCCTTAGGCCAACCAAAGCCTGGTGAGTGGACTTGGCAGATGGAAACTGAATGAAGCCTCTGTCTGTCTGTGTATATACTCGCAGAAACCTAGGTAACCACATCGACCGGCCAGACAACTTCGGTATCTCTTGGAACTCTTCTGGACAGTCTCCTTATATATATATATGATATTTATTACGTGAATTACGATGGAAAAAATATGAGAAAGTTATGGAATATATTTTTGTGTGCAGGGGTTCCTTGAGACATGTAATTTATCTTAAGGGTTACGCAAGGGTAAAAAGGTTGAAAAACGCTGATCTTAAGCAAATTTTTTTCCAGAGGCCCATAAAATATAATTGTGGGTCCCCAATTTACTATTTTGTTGGATGGACCCTACCAAACTGTTATATGAACCCTGGTTGAGAACCCCTGGTCTATTTCATTCATTGGCCCCTGGAATTCACCTTTGCCTTTTACACTGGGTTGATTTTAATCACCTCACTCCCTCCCCTCAAAATTTCTTGCTTTGTGCCAAAATTAGAATTATTTTGATTATCGTTGTCATCGTCATCATCATCATTATTTCTCTTTACCGGTTCCATTTCTAGATAATATGGTGAAGAATGTCACAGTCTCACCAAGGTGGATCTCTACAATCGGACAACTTTGACCACCGACACACATGATTGCATAATGGCGTGTGCTCTATCTAGAGGAGACCATTCCGAAGAATCAACTCGCGTCAAATTATTCATTACAAGCTATGCTGAGGACTTCTTTTCAGAAAGAGAATTACTCCGGAAAGAGGCAAGTAGTATTAATATTTTTTTTTTTTTTTTTGTCTGTTTAGTAACTTTAAATTAATCCCTTTGTTACAATACTTCTTTTAAAATACAAAGGTTTTAATTTAGATCACTTTAACCCTTTTGTTACCATATTTCTGTTGAAATGGACGGCTTTTCTTTCAATAAATTTTAAAACAATATATTTAGTAAAATCAAGCAAAAGCGAAATCGCACCAGTACCAGTAAATCACTAAGAGCACCGTCTGAGTGTGATCGTGGCCAAAGCACCAGCTGTCTGGCTTTCGTGCCGGTGGCACATAAATAGCACCATTTGAGCATGCCAACCACTCTACTAATTGTGATGGGGCGATTTTTATGTGTATGTATCCTTTACCTGTTACTGGTTTCAGTCATTAGACTATGGCCATGCTGGGGCAACACCTTCAAGAATTCTTAGTCGAATGTATCGACCCCAGAACTCTTCTTTTTAAGCCTGATACTTATTAAATCGGTCGCTTTTGCTGCACTGCTAAGTTACAGGGACATAAACACACCAACACAGCTTGTCAAGTGGTGATAGGGGACAAATGCAGTCACAAAGATACACACACGCACAAATATATATATACAATGGGCTTCTTTCAGTTTCTGTCTACTAAATCCATTCACAAGGCCTTGGTCAGCCCGAGGCTATAGAAGAAGACACTTGCCCAAGGTGCCATGCAGTGGGACTAAACCCAGAATTGTGTAGTTGTTAAGCAAGCTACTTACCACAGAGCTACGCCTGCACCTGTGTGTTATGATAATAAAATGTATTCTGCCTGATCATAGAAAACATATCCTCTGCCTGACTAACCAAGAGGGGGGAAATAAAAAACAGAAAAGGCCATTTTCCACTCCTCCTTCATAGAATTTCTAATTATTGATAAGAATCTTTGTGTCTGCTTTTAAAACGAACTGATCCAACAAAAGAAAACACATTCCAAGCATTGAAGCATGAGAAAAAAAGACATTAGATATAATCTCTGTTTAAATGTATCTATGAAGACAACAACAATACTATATATACATGCATACATACACTGGGTGTGGTGAATCTATTGTCGTCTAAATTACGCAAAAATGAAAATAACATAAGACATTTCATTTTAACAGCACCAGCATGACCACAGCCACTTGGCTGAAACACATAAATAAATAAATAAATAAATATTTACCAAAATTACATTTAAAATATCTTGAATACTAAAGAGTAAATTTATTCAATAAAATCTCCATTGGCTTCAACCACAGTCTCCAGACGACTTCGGAATCTCCTGTAACTCTTCTGGATGGCTTCCTTGTTTAATTTGGTGAATGCTGCCATAATCCTTGCCTTCAGTTCATCTTTGGTGTGACAAGGAATTTTTCTTGTCTCTCACTCAACTGCACCCCACACATAATTATCAAGGTGGAAGGTGCACTCTGAAGAGCGAGGTGACCAGATGTTGGGGATGATCTGGTCCCAGAAATTGTTTGACAGCCATGACTGGGTTCTCTTGCTTGTGTGGCAAGGTGCAGAGTCCTATTGCCAGACATAGGGTTTTCCAGCAGCCACCCTCCTCCAGGCACTTGATGTAGGCCTTCATGTTGAGTCTGAGGCCATGTAGGAAGATGAATGGAGGCATAACATCAGCATCACTACTGATTACTCCAAACACCATGATGATGACTGAATATTTGATTTTTATCACCCTTTATACATATTTTGGGGACACAGCAAGCCAATGGCTATTCTGTGTGTTCACCAACTGTTCTGCCAAGCAGTACAGCAGGTTGTTTCCAAATTTCTAGCAGAGTGAATTTTGTTACAGTACTGTTTTTCTGACAGACAGTGCCCAACTGACCCTACAATACTGTGTAGTCAACAAAATCAAAAACAAACACTGCGCATGCACGAAATTAAAAATATAAAATGGCGACAATTTATCTATCACACCATATGTGTGTATATATATATATATATATATATATATATGGTGGTTATCTAGTCTTTATGCAGAGTTTCACCACTTCCTGTACCTACACCTTAGAACCATCATGGTATCTGATGTGGCTTTTGAACCAATGTTTTGAAAAGACACCCACATAGATTGCATATCTGATTTGGGCCACCAAGAGCTGCAGATAAGTTCTGATCTTTGTGGATCTTAAAATGCCTTTTGAGGCCTCTCCGTTAGATTTGCACACCTTCTGGCATACATTGCATTGAAAGGTGTGCAGAGACATACAGGCCGCCTTGATATATATATATATATATATATATTTTCTGCCTATGTATATCTAGGAAGGCAGCCACCTCTCTCTTAATCTCACCGACATTGTTATAACCTATTTCAACCATGACAACCCCTCTTTCATTCACCCACCTCTCTGATCTCAGCCATTCTTATTACACTCTCTTCTCTTATCTTTTAGATTCAGCCAGAACTGGAGACATGGTCAAATATTAATAATATAAAACTTGAGGTTTATCATATCAAATGGGTGAGTATTGTTGTTGGTTTGTTTTTATTTTTCGTTTTTTAATTTCTTTTTGTGTTTACTACTCCCCTCCTCCCTCAGTCCTTGTTTGGTTGTTCACCATTGTGTTCACTACTATCAGTCTGTGGTGAGTGTTGCGTTCACTGCTAGACATGTGGTGAATTAGCAGTCATTAGTGCTGAAGACAAAATGTGTTGCAGTATTTTTGTTCCAGATCTGTGCTGTTTGAGTTCAAATCCAGCTCAACTTAACTTTGCCCCCTTTGTCTTTTTCTGATTGGTTAAAATAAAGGACCAATCATAGGTGCGGGCATGGCTGTGTGGTTAAGAAGCTTTCTTTGCAACTATGTGGCCTTGGGTCCAGTCCCACTGCATGGCGTGGCTCAAATTTCTTTTGTATTTTTCTGGGGTTAGGGAGGGGGACAAAAAAGTATGTCCCAGCTGACTGTTAGGGGTCTGATGTGTATTTCATCCCAAAATATTTATAACCTTGTGCCTGTTGCAGAAGTCATCATAATCTTTATCATTCTCATCACCATCATCATCATCACCGTCATCGCCGTCGTCATCTCCCGTCCTCACTGTCATCATTGTTTATTATTAAATGTTATATTTCCTTCATAGCTATTTTCCTTCCTCCCACCCATCCCCACACTCTCTCTCTCACCACACCCTCTTCAGCATGTTCCCTCAGCAACACCCCCCCATTCTTCCCCCCAATAACAGACATATTTCACTAATATCCTGTCAATGACTCAATTCACCCTGTTTAAAGAGGGTGGAGGGGAAGGGCAAAAGCAAGGTGTGGAGGGGTTAACTGGATTTCTATAGGAACCTCTCCCCCCCCCCCCACTGCTTTCACAATTGCATCATAAAGAGAGAAGGGGGTCTTGGAGGAATTAGAAGAGGGGGGCATTAAGACATGATGGTGGTGAGGATGAGGGGTGGGGTCGAATGTGTGGATGGTATGCCAGGGCTCCCTACCCTTCCCCACCACCACCACCACCATTTTGTGAGTGTGGGTGGTGAGGGAGCAGCTTCTCATAACCAAACCTTCTGCTTGGTGTTGTTAAAATGCCTGACATCTTGAAGTAATCCAATGTTGGATCACATCACTGTTGATCATGATGGTGGTGGTGGTGGTGGGGATGATGGTAGTGGTGGTGGTGGTGGTGGTGGGCATGAAGATAGTGGTGATGGTGGTGGGCATGAAGATAGTGGTGGTGGTAGTGGTGGTGGGGATGATGGTAGTGGTGATGGTGGTGGTGGGGATGATGATAGTGGTGGGGATGATGGTAGTGGTAGTGGTGGTGGTGGTAATCAGGTTAATGGTGGTGGTGTTGGTGGTGGTTGTTGTTATGATGGTGGCAGCGGTGGGAGGTCATAAAGTTGATAGTGATGATCACAGTGATGGTTATGATGATGGCATATCTTCGTGATGATGATGATGATGGCAGTCATTCTTCCAGTTTCTGTTTTACTTGTTGATAACTTGAGGCTATTGTCTACAATGATAAAACCACCCCTACTACTATTATTACTACTACCACTACTACTATCATATTACTACTGCTACTACAATTACCATTATTTCTATGACTACTACTACTACTATACCATTATCATGTTATTATTATCATTAGTACTACTACTCCTATTATCATCATCATCATTATTATTATTATTATTATTATTATTATCATTATTATTATTATAACATCTGCTACTTTCAACATGTCAGACATTCTGTGAACAGTTTTTTCTTCCTCCCCAAAGAATGTAAAACCTCCCCACTCCCCCATTTTCAAGTTTGTTCTTGCTGCTGTCATTGCAATGTAATTGCATCTTTGTGCAGTTATTGGTTAGCTGGTTTGTTTTGCAACTTACATGGTTTCAGGTTCAATTCCTGCTGTGTGGCATCAGTGTAAGCAGATTCTGCTGCGGCCTCAGACTGACCAGTGCCACCACACGAAGGAAACTTGGTTGGCAGATATTGTATGGCAGCTTGGCTCTGAGTTTGCCTCTCTCTCTCTCACACACACACATAGTTCAGATCCACCTCCCAAATCCACTGACAAGGCTTTGGTCAGCCCATGGCTCTAGGAGAAGTGTTTGTTTCTCCATTCTCCACATAATTATAATTATAAATTGCAGTTTAAACAATAAATTACCTGCCTCTGGATTCCTTCTAACGAAGACGGTACCCACACAAGTAATTTCCAGGAGTGCCTTCGGATTTAACTATCCCCTGGTTGCTTAGATACTTCAGACTACCCCTGAAATATTGAAGTAATCCTATCATTTACCTATAGGAGAAGACATTTACTTAAGGTGCCACACAGTGGGACTGAACCCAGAACCATGTAGTTGGAAAGCATACTTGACCATACAGCTACTCCTGGGGTGGGTCAGAATTCCTGCTACACTCTCTAAGATCTCCTTTGGTCGAGACTGACCAAATATATGTACCTGGAAATAAATTCTTTCCCCAGGGTACAGCTCTGGATGGGCTAAATTGTTTGTTTTTTTTTTAGTAGTTTATTGTATTTATTGTATTGTTTTAATTTGTAGTAATTGTTTTAATGAACTAATTGTATCATTTCTAATCCACTCCCTCCAACAGGGTAGCAAACATGCTGAAAGGCGGGATTTTACCGACTTAAAGTCTATGCAATCTAAAATCGAGGATTGTTATTACAATAATGTTATGCCAATATTTCTCAACTTCACCAGGTAAGTCCTTTCTCTATGGCATCGTTAAGGTGTATGCAACATGGTTTGGATGTACAGTAATCCCTTGACTATCGCAGGTGTTACATTCCAAAGCCCCCAAGCAAGAGGTGAATATCCACAAAGTAGAAACAATACTGTGCTCCTTACTCTTTTACTCCTTTACTTGTTTCAGTCTTTTGACTGCGGCCATGCTGGGGCACCGCCTTTTAGTCGAGCAAATTGACCCCAGGACTTATTCTTTGTAAGCCTAGTACTTATTCCATCGGTCTCTTTTTGCCGAACCGCTACGTTACGGGGGACGTAAACACACCACCATCGGTTGTCAAGTGAAGCTGGGGGGACAAACACACACACACAAACATATACACACACACATATATATATATATATATATATATATATATATATATATATATATATATATGTATATATACGATGGGCTTCTTTCAGTTTCCGTCTACCAAATCTACTCACAAGGCTTTGGTCGGCCTGAGGCTATAGTAGAAGACACTTGCCCAAGGTGCCACACAGTGGGACTGAACCCGGAACCATCTGGTTGGGAAGCAAGATGCTTACCCCACAGCTATGCTTACGCCACATTGATGACACTACACTGAAAGTCTTCCCAATTAAGCACGAGTTCTCTGGCTGCCTTGCCACCCTTGCCCATCCATTGCAATTCTTTTTTTTTTGCCTGCCTCTTTAACTACAACCTCTTACTCTTCCTTCCATGATAATGTTTCCCATTATTATGCTAATTAAAAGACAGAAAATAATTAACAGGAAACACACTCTGAGAAATTCTGAGATAATTAGCAAGTAATGTAGAATCATTGTTTATTCTTGACGCCAGCTGTAAACTAATGCCAAGCAATGAGGGGCTAGCACAGCAATTTAACCATTTTAATTGGTTCCGATTGTTAACCAGACTTAAATGCAGAATGTCTAACTTCAGCAGTTTGTTAAACCATTTAACAAGATATGAGGAATACAAGACTTGTTACTGCAATATATGGTCTCACAAACTAATGAAGGAGACTCCCTATGGTCTTTGAAACTGATCAATTAACAACCAAATCTGCTTGAAATCACTAATTTAAAAGACTAAACTAATTTTATTCTATCATGAATTTTTACTTTTTAGTATTTAAACCATCCTCATCTGGCCTAAATATTCTAACTGTTTTATGTTCAAACTGGCCAGATCCAGCCTCTCACACCTACCCTACAATGTCATTCTAAAACTAAACAATCTGGTGCATTTCTGGCCTTTTTAGAGATACCGAAGAGAGCCAAAAGCTGTAACTTTATCTTATCAGTTTGTGAAGGCATAATTCCTGAACCGGGCTCTGTGTTGCGTTCTTGAGCAAGACACTCTATTTCATGTTGCTCCAGTTCACTCAGCTGTAGAAATGAGTTGCGATGTCACAGGTGCCAAGCTCTATCAGCCCCTTTGCCTTTCCCTTGGATAACATCAGTGGCGTGAAGAAGGGAGGCTGGTATGCATGGGTGACTGCTGGTCTTCCTTAAACAACCTTGCTTGGACTTGTGCTTCAGCAGGGAACATTCTAGGTGCAATCTGCTGACCATTTATGACCGAAGGGGGTCTTCTTTGCACTTTTCAGTGACATACTTTTATCTATATGTCTTTATGTGTGTGCATGTATATGTATGCATTTGTGTGTGTGTTTGTACATATATTTGTATGTGTGTATAAAGGAGGGCTCTAGAAATAATTTTTATCATATGGTTGTAGGCTTGCAAGCAATTAATCTAGTATGCTTCACTGGATGTGCAATGTCGGTGTGCATGTACATCAGAGTGTAAGCGTCTTGAGAGAAAAGTTGGGCATAAAAGACATCAGATGCAGTGTGCGAGAGACAACTGTGTTGGTATGGTTATGAGATGCATGTGGATGAGGACAGTTGTGTAAAGAAGTGCCAATCTCTGTGGAGGGATCCTCTGGAAGGAGTAGACCCAAGAAGTCATCGGACGAGGTGATGAAGCATGATCTTTGAACGTTGGGCCTCACAGAGGCAATGACAAGTGACTGAGACCTTTGGCGATATGCCATGCCTAAGAAGACCTGTTACGCCAAGTGAAATCATAGCCGTGGCCGATGCCATTGTCCTATAACTGGCACGTAAAAAACACCCACTACACTCTTGGAGTGGTTGGTGTTAGGAAGAGCATCCAGCTGTAGAAACCATACCAAATCAGATTGCAGCCTGGTGTAGCTCTCCAGCTTACCAGTTTCAGTCAAACTGTCCAACCCATGCCTGTATGGAAAGCAGATGTTAAATGATGATTATTTTTTTTTTTGTAAGATAACACATTATATAGAATATGTCCGTGTGTGAATGCGTGTATGTTTCTCAATTTCTTTCTTGCCTCTTTCTCTCTCTCTCCCTTTTCTTTCCTCTTTTTCTTCCTTTTTCCATCTCTTTCTGATCCTCTGTCATCTTTTCCTTTCTTACCCGCAGTGAAACCCTTGGCTGGGTACCCACCTGGGGAGATTACCATCACCAGTTTATAGAATCCTACCTCAAGAGTTACGGACTGACATCTTTAGACCTGGAAGTCATGTATGGAGCATACCGAGAAGACAATCTTAACTGTAAGTTGCACCTCTTCACTCAATTCTCCCCCCCTCTCTCTCATATACAGTAATCCCTCAATTATCACGGATGTTATGTTCCAATAACAGTACTGTACTGTATATTTCTTTTTTATTATTTTTATAATTTGTATATATTTATTTCATTATAAATTCAAAACAACACCACACACTCACCTCCTTGTTTCATTTTCCATTCAGTATGTGCGATTCTTCATTTACTCATCTAAGATACATTACGTATTTTCTTTTAATATATTTTAATTAATGTGTTATACAGTGCGGTACAGTACTTTATTTATAATCTAAAAAAATATAAATACTCATCAGATGCAATATAAATTTACGCATATTAGCCAGAAAAATCTACAATGTGGTGAGGGTGCGATAGGTGAATCAAAGAAGATATACATAGGAAGCACGACTGATTTTAAGGGGTCACACAAATTTATTAATCAAGAAACTAAAATCCAACCGCACTAGCTACTTACATTAATAAATTAAAAATATGCAATAAAGAATTCAGTCTGGATTGGTCTATTATAACAAAAACCACACCACACAATACACACACTAGAAATTAGTAAATTATGTGCAAAAGAATCAATCAATATAACCCGCACTGATAAAATAAATTTTACTTCATAAGATTTCGTCATAATTCTTTGTAGACATAAATATTTATCAATATTTAAATTTTTTCCCAAAAATAATTAGTTTATATGATTTGAACCTATTTACTCCTTGTGCGTTTGGATTCATCTTAAAATACTATTATCAATAGTTTTATAATCTGTTTAAACATGTAAACTGAGGCTCTTATTATATACCGTTTGCCTGAACAGTATGTTCTTTCGATACAGCATTCAAACAGCAACAAAATACAGGTCCTTGGTTATATTTAACCTCATGCTATTTCGCCTGTCTTTTTTCTCTTCCAGCTTTGTTCCTTTACCGTTCTGATAGCTTCTTGGAATCTTTACCTCAAGAAGAAAAATGTGCATTTCCTCAGAAAATGGGCAAATCTGATGCTCTGGTATCGGAAACGTGTAACAAAATCAATCAAAGATTTCCTGTAAGTACTCTCATTTTTATGCTGTGCTATGTGTGTAGGTGCATGGCTCAGTGGTTAGAGAGTCAGGCTCACAATTGTGAGGTAGTGAGTTCGATTCCAAGACTGGACTGTGTGTTGTGTTCTTGAGCAAGACACTTTATTTTCATGTTGTTCCAGCTGCGATGTTATTGATGTCAAGCTGTATCAGCCCCTTTACCTTTCCCTTGGATATCATCGGTAGATAGCAGCTGGAGATATGATAGTTTGACCAAAAGAACCAGCTGTTGCAAGCAAAATTAAATATTGAAAAAAACACATTTGGCCAAATTTGAACATACAACAGTTTCACATAATTGCAATGATATGTATTAAATGTATGTATGCACGCATGCCTGTATGTATGTGTTTATGTGTATTATATGTGTGTGTGTTTGCTTATTCAGTGATGGCAATGCTGTCACTCACTAATCCATTAATAAATATGAATGAGAGCTACACATCTCTGAAGATTTGACAGCGCAGTGTGATTGTGATTATATAATTAATTCTTTGTTAATGAAATACCCATAAGATATTCTCTCTAAATATTTATATACATTCTCTCTTGTTTTTGTTTTCTATTTGTACTCTGTGGATTCCATCCAAAAGATACTTGGATTATAATAATACAAGTCCTCCTCATGGGCTTTCTCCAATTATATTTGAATACATTTACGGGTCTAAACATTGATTATTGGTTCAGCAATTTAAATTTTAAATTGCATCATTTGTGTGTCTGTTGCTCACTCTGGTCGGTCAGTCGGCCAATTTTCCTTTCAAAAGTAATGCCAGTTGTTTTATTGACAACAACCATAAGTTAAGGGTTATTTGTTTATGGCCACTTTAACGTGGCTGTCCTCTAAGACAGGGGTTTTCAAACCTTTTTGACTTGCGGACCCCTTTATATTTCAGGCTTTACCTTATATCTTAATTCTGTTCTAATGATTTCTCGTGAGAGTCGTAGGAATTTATACCCTCACACACACACACACACACACACGCATACGTTGTTGTATAACTGCAGGGTGGTCCTTATCGAGAAAACCTGAGATCAAAGACATTTCACCTGTGATCATCGCGCCGCATCTTTCTTTTTAAGGCATAATGTACTCTAGACCAGGGGTTTTCAAACTTTTTGACACGCGGACCCCTTTATATTTCAGGCTTTACCTTAGGGACCCCCTTATAAACGCTTATGAAATTTATACATAAATATTTGCTTAAAATAACATATATTTTTACATTTATTTATTTAACAGTATTTAACAAAATAGGTTTATTGTCAATTAAAAGATTTTGATTAAAAAACATAAAATCAAATTGCCCATAAAAAGTATTTGCTGTCCACGGACCCCCTGTCTTCTTCTTGCAGACCCCCTGTGGTCTGCGGACCACAGTTTGAAAACCCTTACTCTAAGAGATAACAATACTGTCATTTAACCTCAGGAAAACATCTCCTCCAGCTGATTTATTCAGAGTGCTTCTCATACCTGATATTTATTGTAAGCGGGAGATAAGGGACTAGTTTCCTAGTTACAAAATCAGTGATTGTATGACACTGTGTTTCCTATATATTGCAAGTGGGGTCAAACTGCTGCCATGCCTAGCAACGAATTCCCACCAGAGAGAAGGTCCAAAACAGATCAAAACCATGTAGTCTGGTGATCTTGAAACCAGGGTGGCAGGAGTTATCTCCTGCTTGCAATAAATATTGAGTGCAAGAAGCACACTGAATCAACCAGTTGCAAGAGATGTATTCCCGGGGTTAAATGGCAATAATATTGTCTCTTAGAGGAAAGCCACATTAAAGTGGTCGTGCACAATACTTTTTCGTTCATATATTATTTCAATCTCAAGCAGATTTTCTAATGGAGTAGTTTCCTAATCATAATTTAGTTTAACATTAAACCAAAGTGGAAAAATAAGGGGAAAAGAAGTTGATGCTTTAAAATCAACAAAAGTTTATATCGGACATGACTGTCCGATTGAGAACAACAAGAAAAGTTTCTTTACATAGCAGAATTTTTTGATAGAGAACAAGAATTAAGTTTAAATCATTATGTAGATATGTGTGTGTGTGTATTTATCTGTGCTTTCATAATGTGAATATGTTCCTGTGTTCTTTATAAGAGACTTTGCAAACAGACTTTGCCAATGCTGGTGCCACATAAAAAGCATGCAGTCCACTCTGTAAAGTGGTTGGCATTAGGACAGGCATCCAGCTGTGAAAACCATGCCAAAACAGACAGTGGAGCTTGGCACAGTCTTGTGGCATGCCAGCTCCTGTCAAACCATCCAACCCATGCTAGAATGGAAAAAGAATCGTTCTGTTTTTTTTTTTTATATAATTCAGGCAAAAATAAGGCAGCATCGTTAGCGGCATTTTGTCCATCTTTGCATTCCGAGTTCAAATTCTGCCAAGGTCAGTTTTGCCTTTTATCCTTCCAGGGTCAATAAAATACATACCAGTTGAACACTGGGGTCAATGTAATCGACTTAAACCCTCCCTCGAAATTGCTGGCCTTGTGCCAAAAATCCGAAGCCCCTATTTCAGGCCAAAATGTGTGTAAATTGATTGTCTGTGAACTTCTAGAATTTTCTTGTTTCTTCTCTTTTGCAGCCAGACAGAATTATCAAATATAAACCAGTCTATAAAGGCCTGACCGGGAAGAGAAAAAGACCCAAACTACAGTTTAATGATTGTCTGAAGGAAATGGTAAGTTGGGAATGACGGTGATGATGATGATGTCGTCACCACCACCACAACCATCATTGCCATCATCATTATCACATTAATCATCGCAATCATCCCATTAGTCATCATGGCTACCATCATCACAGTAATTATTAAATCACCATCATCATCATCACCACCACCATAATAATAATAATCCTTACCATTACCTTTGTCACCATCATCACCACCACCACCACTACCATCATCACTATCATTGTCGCCACCACCATCACATTCGCCATCATCCTCGTTATCTTCATCATCATCACCACCATCAGCCATAGTCCTGGTTTACCAAGTTAATGTCGTAAGAAGCCAACAAATAAAACATATTTGTGTCTGTTTGGAACAAAATTTTACACTAACACCTCACTAATTTTGGTTTGTAATATCCATAATATAATTCTATTTTAAAATATAAAATTACACTTGACCGGTTTCACATTAGATTTTCAAACGTATATACTGTACGAAGCTGTGTCAGAAATTGTGTCTGTTTTGGCCATTATTGTATTTTTTTATGCTTTCCTTCTCCTCTGCCACCATTTCTACCATCGTAATCATTCGTCTTTCAGATCTGCGAGTTTGTGAAGATGAGAATCCTCCATGACTACCTCGGCCACCCGTGTCACCGAGGTATGTACTACGACCACATGGCACGACAACTTCACGAGAGTTTCATGCTGAAGAAGAGCGAACGGGTAATGGGACGTGAGAAAATAATTAACGAGGTAAGGCAAATTAACAACAATTTTGTTATGCATGCATATGAGCGATTGAAAGAGAGGACTGGATCAATGTGAAATGAAGTGTTTTGCTCAAGAACACAACATGCAGCCCTGTCTGGGAATCAAACCCATGAACTAGTGATCATGAGTGCAACAGCATAACCACTAGGCCATGTACCTTCACACACACACACACACACACACACATATATATATATATATATGAAAGAAGGTTATTTGGTCATAGAGAATCTACCTCAATAAATTCTGTGCAACCCATGCTGGCATAGAAAAGAGGACATTAAATAATGATTAGACATATATGTGGAAGGAGATAGCAAGACTAGGTTTACTTAAGGGGGCTTCCCATAGGGGCCAATTTCTATTTTCTGACATTTTTCCAAAATGGCCAAGTCTCAGGGTTTCCTAAATTTAAACATCCAACCTGTAATTAAGAAAAACAAAATAAAAAGAATTGTTGCTCATTAAAAATTAATTTTATATTTTTCTATGTTTGTTTATTTGTATCCAACCAGATTGAAGAATACATTGTCCAAGAGAAAAGAGACGTACCTCTTATTTTGGTGGGTGGAGCTGGTTCAGGCAAGTCTTCAGTTCTGTGCAAGGCTGCAGCTCTTATTTCTAAAAAGGCTAGTGAGGATCTGAAAAGGTAAGCACCCACCCCTTACATCACCTCTCACTTCCTCCCTGTCCCTCACCCTAGCTCCATCTTTCAAACATACCCTAACTCCTTTCAGTGAAATTATTCAGAAAAGCCCTTGGAATTTTGTCTAAAAGAGCCAAGCTCTTTCATGCTCTGGTTTCGTACCATTTATATTCACAGGCTTGGCTGTGTGATTTAGAAGCTTGCTTCCCTCTGTAGTTGGAATATTCAATGTGAAATGTATTTGGTGAATACTGGTGATCTTGTCAGTGCTGGTGCCACATAAGAAGCACTGGTGATGGTGCCACATAAAAAGCACTGGTGATGGTGCCATGTATAAAAGCAATGGTGATGGTGCCAGGTAAAAAGCACTGGTGATGGTGCCATGTATAAAAGCAATGGTGATGGTGCCACATAAAAAGCACTGGTGATGGTGCCATGTATAAAAGCAATGGTGATGGTGCCACGTAAAAAGCACTGGTGATGGTGCCATGTATAAAAGCAATGGTGATGGTGCCACGTAAAAAGCACTGGTGATGGTGCCATGTATAAAAGCAATGGTGATGGTGCCACGTAAAAAGCACTGGTGATGGTGCCATGTATAAAAGCAATGGTGATGGTGCCACGTAAAAAGCACTGGTGATGGTGCCATGTATAAAAGCAATGGTGATGGTGCCACGTAAAAAGCACCTAGTATATTCTATAAAGTTGTTGGTATTAGGAAAGGCATCCAGCCATATAAATTATGCCATAGCAGACAATGGAACTTGGTGCAGCTCCTGTTAAACCCTCTGACACATGTCAGCAGCATGGGAAATGGACAGTAAATGATGATGATGATTGCCTTTCAACACCTGGTTTCAAACCCCCCACCCCACCCCCACCCCACCCCACACACACCTCAATGGATATATATATATTTATATATATATATATATATATATATATATATATATATATATGTATAGTGCATGTGTTTATTTGGCAAGAGATTTTTTTTAAATGACCATCTCGAAATATAACAAAATCTGTTGTAATACACAATTTCACAACAAGAATCTCACAAAACAAATTCATAAAAAAAAAAAAAATAGTTCACTAATAAATTCAGCCCCCTTAATACTCAAAATCATTTCAGGTGTTTAGAGACCCTACCTTGAAAAGCCAAGGCATCCCACCACCCCAGCAAAGGTTGAATATTGACCATTTTATTTTACCAACTGCTGCTCTAAGTTTTTAAGACAATAAAATCTTATGTCTGACATGTTGCTGTTTATTAGGGTTTTTTTCATCATTTTTTTGTTTTTTATTAAAGTATTTGAGTTTTTTTTTTTGTTCAATCTTCCCCTCTCCTCTTCATCAGTGCAAGTGGAAAGTCTTGGCATGTCTTTTACCATTTTGTTGGCGCCGTACCAGGTTCTACAACCGTTGAGGTCATGCTCAAAAGACTACTTCGAGAAATGGACAGAATTAATGTAAGTTAACAACCAGTTCTCCCTTGTTTTATTCGTGTGTGTGCTTATAGACATAGGTGTGGCAGTGTGGTTAGAAGCTTGCTTCCCAACCACATGGTTCCAGGTTCAGTCCCACTGTGGCACCTTGGACAAATGTCTTCTACTAGAGCCATGAGCTGACCAAAGCCTTCTAAGTGGATTTGGTAGACAGAAACTGAAAGAAGCCTGTTGTGTGTATGTATGTATATGTGTGTGTGTCCTAAACAAAATGGCATTAATTTTTGACTCACCCCCATATATATATAGAGAGAGACTCTATATGAGCCTCACAAGTTATCCACAAAGCTTTGGGCTTTGTGGGTGCAAAATCTTGGGTAACTCTATATAAAATTTTCTTGTAATAATCACTGCTCTATTTAGCCATCCGGTTGCACCAGTCCTCAGTCAAATCATCCAACCCATGCTAGCATGGAAAGCGGACGTTAAACGATGATGATGATGCTTCTTTCTGATATATGTTTTTTTTTAACTATATATATATATATATATATATATATAGTGATGTGATGTCCTCTCATATCATCTTCATCACCCCCTGCCATTCCTTGCCTTTCTTATAATTCTTGATCATTCCTGTCTATTAAGCTTCCTTCCTCCCTTCCAAACATGACAATCCGGTACATAACTTGTCTGCAATATCACTTTGTCTTTTTTTTTTTACCAGGACTCCAATATGCCGCCCAAAGATCTTGACGCCACAGCCCAGATGTGTTGCAGTATGTTGTCCAACCCAAACACACGTCCTCTCATTATGTTTGTCGATGCCCTCAACCAGGTAAATATCATAAAGGAACACGTCTTTTTAGATAAAGACTCCCCAACACCCTTTATCGGTCATGTCAACAAAACCTAGTTCAGTCATTGGTGAATAAGCATGTGCAGGTGCCATGTAATAAGCACCTGTGCCAGGTGGCACGTAAAAGCACCTGTGTTGGTGCCAGGTGATAAGCACCCATACAGATGTCACACTGAAAAGCACCCATGCCACCTAAAAATCACTCAGTACACCCTGTAAAAGTGGTTGGTGCTAGGAAGGGCATCCAGCTGTAGAAGCCATGATTAGAACCTGCTGCAGCTCTCCGCCTGGCCTGCTCCTGTCTAACTGTCCAACCCATGCCAGCTTGGAAAGCAGATATTAAATGATGATGGGAATGAAAGGATGGGAGGCAAAATGGACCCCTGGCTTGATTTCAATTCAGAACGCAAACAGCCGGAACAAATATTGGTAAAGACATTTTGTTTGATGTTCTGACAAATCTTTTAATGAACCACTTTGGATTTGGAACTTTATTTTATCAACCAGGAACAGATGAAATCTTGGCAAGGTTTCCTACTCCTGCCTGCTCATGGTGCTCCTTTTACCCAGTCACGGTCCTCTTCCCACCCAGTCGTGCTCCTCCTCCCGTCCAGTCGCATTCTCCTCCTCCCATCCAGTCGCATTCTCCTCCTCCCATCCAGTCGCACTCTCCTCCTCCCACCCGGTCGCGCTCCCCTCCTCCCACTCAGTCTTGCTCCTCCTCCTGCCCGGTCGCGCTCCTCCTCCCCGGTCGCGCTCCTCCTCCTCCCCGGTCGCGCTCCTCCTCCTCCCGTCCGGTCACACTCTCCTCCCACCTAGTCGCACTCTCCTCCTCTCACCTGGTCGCGCTAACCTCCTCCCACCAGCTCGCACTTCTCCTCCTCCTCCCACCTGGTCGCACTCCTCCACTACTAATCCATGATGCTCTTCCTCCCCAGTCGTGGTGCTCCACCTACCTAATCCTGGTAACTCCGCCCACCTTGTGGTTTCCACTGCCTTCCATTAAAACCTACCACCATACAAAATTTTTTAAAAAACCCCATGCCTCCATCATTTCACTCAAACCCACATTAACCAACGCATAATCTCCAACATTCTTTTTCCCTTCTTATTTCTCGTTGTAGTTTGTTGATGACCAGGCTGCTCGGGTACTGAGTTGGTTGCCACGGAAACTAGCACCACAAGTTCGAATAATTTTCTCATCCATAGGCAAATCCCAGCAACACCTAACTTTGGTCAATCGTGAGACGAAACCGATTGAAATACACATAACTCCACTGGACGTGGAGTCGCGTAAGGTACCGTGGCTCCTCTTACTATTTTTGCAACCACCACCACCACCACTCCTACTACTATTTCTATGACCTCTACTACTACTACTACTACTATGCTATTACTGCTGATAATAATAAGGATGTTAATCCCATTTTGTAACTCATGACTATGTTGAGACAGTTAACCCTACCTTGTGACACCCCCTGCCTCCAAACACTATGTTGAGGCAGTTGACCTTAATTTATGACTATGTTGAGACGGTGAACCATAATTTGTGATACTATGTTGAGGCAGTTAACCCTTCCTCGTGACACAGAGGCGGTCCTACATCCAGACACTGTTGAGACCGTTACACTTCCTCCAAATTCTATGCTGAGGCAGTTAACCTTCATGACTTTGTTGAGGCAGTGAACCATACCATGTGACACTATGTTGAAGCAATTAACCCTACTCCCAGACACTCTTGAGGCAGTTAACCCTACGTCATGACACTGTTGAAGCAGTTAATCCTACATTGTGACACTATGTTGAGGCAGTTAATCCTACTTGGTGACTCTTTTGAGACAGAGAACCATACCTTGTAACACTGTGTTGAGGCAATTAACCCTACCTCGAGACACTGTTGAGACAGTTAACCCTACCACATGTAACTATGTTGGGGCAGTTAATCGTCCTTCCAGACACTATGTTGAGGCAGTTAACCTTGCTTCATGCCATTATGTTGAGACAGTTAACTCCCCACAACACAAAGCTACATTGAAGCTGTAAAACTGACCCCTTTTTTTATGTTTCCCCTCTCTCTCCCCACCCACACAGGATATGGCTCGGGATTTGTTGCAGTCCGATGTAGGGAACGAAATTTGTTTATCTGATGACCAGTTAAATGATCTGATGACCAAAGAATCGTCCGAAAACCCTC